>NC_053155.1:163788497-163863438 GCF_016835505.1 Polypterus senegalus
AACTTTGCTTGTTGTCTGTGTGTTCCTTGACAAATCATAGACTAAACAGTTTTCGTTTAATCAAAAAAGAATAATAAACAAACTACAACTGCAATGTAGGATTCAAAGCACCGTTCGTTGAAGAGAAAGTTTTTTTTTTTCCATTCGGCAATGTGCCTTGAGCGGGATTTGAACTCGCGTCCCTGCAGTAATTTCTGGTAGGTCGTCTCTCAAGAATTGCAGCCGTACCTCGACTAATGCGCGATATCCTATAGGCGGAGTGGTGGCTCTGAGGCTAAGAATCTGCACTTGCATTTGGAAGGTTTGCCGGTTCGAATCCCGTAAATGCCAAATTGGACTCTGCTCTGTTGGGCCCTTGAGCAAGGCCCTTAACCTGCTATTGCTGAGCGCTTTGAGTAGTGAAAAAAATGCTATATAAATGCAAAGAATTATTAATCTTTTAGATTTTATTTGTTTAGATCTTGAAAGAATGGAGTAAAACAATCTCTTCTCTGGTAAAAAAAATATTGTCTTAGTTTTTAACTACCTGTATTATAAGGAAAATATTTTAGTTTGTTTTATTGTGTTGAAATTGTTCTAACAAGAAACGCAAACTGATTATCAGGAGCTTCTGTTAAACAGATTATTTAATTTGCTCTTGTTGAACATTGTTCAGTACTAGTGGTTTGCATAACACTAATGTTTTTCAAATATTTTAACAGATATGCTTTTCATTAGTGTCTGTTGAGAGGCAATAATAAACAGTTTTGCTAAAAAAAATACAGTTTTTCATTTTTTAATGAGTTTTTTTAGTTAATCCATGCAAGTAATATATTTTTGTATCACATATCAATTTTACAAAATGCAGTAACAAATTTCATCACTCTTTTTAAGTTGGGTTGTCCAGCTTGTTTTTTTTAATTTCCACTTATGTAAAAAATATGAGTTGATACAAATAAAGTTTTTAAGTAATGCAAATAACTCTGGCCCTAACACAAGTTGGGTCAATTTTTTTTTTATTTAAAGAGAACAATTGCTAAAACGTTGTGCTAACTTAAAAAAATGATGAAGTTAGTTGATTGATAATTTTAAATTAGGGGAGTCAAGCATTTTTTACAGTGAAGGGTTTGGAATAAGTTAATCCAAAACTGCATACTTTGCTTCCTCAAGATTCCCCACCACGATTCAATTTGCTGATTTGTGGTGCTACGCCAATAAATGAAACTCCTTTCACCTGCAAAATTGTCACCATGATTACTTCGCAAAAACAAAAGCATTTGTTCCACATGTCCATTTTAAGTGCCTCTATCTGTGCATAGTTGCTGCGGGCATTCTCTCAACCGCGAAACTGTTGAGATAAAGTAATCTGCAGCTACTTTCTGGTCATTCTTAGTGGTATACGCCTCCAACCACAAAATATAACAGCTGAAGCCATCAATGCAACCGTGAATTGCAATACCATATGGCTTCGGTTTATCATAAGAGTCCATATGCCGCAGTGCATTTGGACCTTGAGTGTGACAGTGCCGTCTTCTCAGTTGTAGTGCCCAGCTAAAATCCACACCTTCAGGGTCAATCAGCCTGATCAACTGTCTCACCACGTCTTGTGTTACAACGTACCCTCTTTAGATTGTGAGGAAGGAAAAACATTATTAACTATAATGATTATAAGTATTTAACTCAAGAACTGTATTTTGTATTAATCATGCTGCAGAGAGCTATATGATTCTTTACTTCTATACGATTTGATCTTCATTTAGGTAGAAAAGGAATTAAGTTTATGCACAGAATATGAGACTGGCTTGCATTCTTTTATGAGAAAATGCTGATCTCTTGATACTAACCGAACACCCTGTGATATTACAGTATAAATCAATTTGATCGTTTTCTTTACTATTGCTTTAAAATATAAGACAAAATGTAATTTATGAATTAATGAATAAGGATTATTAATTTAATCAAACAATTATAATGTAATGAAGATATTAAAACTAGAAGAATGTAATCTCTTTATACTGTAAGTAATGTAATGAACTATAAGAAACTGTTAAATTGGTCTTGTGTGTGTATACTGAGAAGGGCATATTCCTTAGGAATGCGAGTGCATGATAACTCTTTATTTTGGTATAGTCCTGTATGTAATAAATCAGGATGTAACAGTAACTTACAGCAATCTAGGTATGGCCTCAAAATGAACTGCTATGTTTTTTCTCTCTTTGGCTAATGAACAAGCTAGGTAATAAAAGTGAGGGATTTTTTTTTTCTTTTGAGAGCAGTCTGTTTGAACCCAGATCAGTTCACTGAGCTGTGGGGCACGAATAAAGAATAAAGAAATTGCTTTTTATTTTAAACTAGCAAAATACCCACGTTTCGCAGCGGAGAAGTACTGTAGTGTGTTAAAGAAGTAATGAAAAAGAAAAGAAAACATTTTAATAATAACGTAACATGATTGACAATGTAATTGTGTTGTCATTGTTGTGAGTGTTGCTGGCATATATACAGTGGTGTGAAAAACTATTTGCCCCCTTCCTGATTTCTTATTCTTTTGCATGTTTGTCACACAAAATGTTTCTGATCATCAAACACATTTAACAATTAGTTAGTTATGACTTATGACAGTTAGTACATCTGTTAGTTACTCAGAGTTTAAAGATTAAGTTGGTCAAATTACCTTTTATGTTTCTGACTTATTTTTTTAAGAAGAAAAACTGTGCTTTATGTTGAAATTTTGGTTATTATTATTTAAAGACAATACTATTCTAAAAATGTACTTAAAGTACTTAAACTACCACTTTTATTTTTAAGTCTGCCCAATTTTAACCAGGAATGATATTTTTGTTTCTGTTTTGAATTCAAATGCAGTTTAAAAGCTTTTTTTTTCAGAAATTAAAACAGCTTCAGTTTACAATATTCATGTCCATGTCTATTATTTGATTCTGTAAGCCCACTAAAACCCTTTTAAATTAAAAAAAAACATTTGCGATTTGGGGCAATTTTACGTGTGCGATTACATATGATTAATCAAGATTAATTCTTACACAGCCTCTAATTAATTGGATTAATTTTTTTAATCGAGTCCCACCCCTAATATATATATATAGATTTGTATATATATATGTGTATATACAGTATGTATATATGTGTGTGTGTATATATACAGTATGTGTATATATATATGTATGTGTGTATATGTGTGTGTGTGTATATATATATATATATATATATATATATATATATATATATATATATATATATATATATATATATATATATATATATATATATATATATATGCCAGCAACACTTATATCAATGACAAAACAATTACATTAACAATCATCTTACGTTATTTTTAAAATGTTTGCTTTTCTTTTTCATAACTTCTTTAACACACTACTTCTCCGCTGCGAAGCGCGGGTATTCTGCTAGTATTGTAAATAAAGGGTGTGTGAACTTAAGATGTCCGTCTGTCTGTGTCCGGGTTCAAGTCCACTATATATATATTTTTTTTATGCAGACCCCGGATGAGCACCAGGTGTTCCCGGAATTCCTCGCTTGGCCACACCCCAGCGTGGCGGAAGTGCCGGCGGTCCCCCCGGCAGCTCTCCGGGTGTCTCCCAAAGTCTTCCCCCCAGCACTTCCGCCACACCAGGAGGTGGGGCGACTCCTGGCGGTGTCCGAGGGCTTCCATGCCCTCAACCTGTGGCCCCCAGAACAACCAGGAAGGCGGCCCCCACGTGATCCAGGGTGGGCTTTGACCCTCATTCGGTTCCTCACGGCGTCCCGGCCGGGTCATTGCCTCTGGCATTCCTGACAATATATACATACATATATATATATATATATACACATATATATACATATATATATATATGCACATACATATACATATATATACATATACATATCCATTGTGGTCCCCAGCCGGGGCAGGAGCTCGGCTGGGACGCCCAGGAGGACCAGAGGAGGGCTTGTGCCTCCTCCAGACCGCGAGGGGTGTCCGTCCTGGTTATGTTGGGCGGCGCCCAGGTGCCTGAGGAACCCTGGAGCCCAGCACTTCCGCCACACCAGGAAGTGCTGGGGGGAAGTCAACAGGGACACCCGGACGGCTTCCGGGTGCGCAGCCAGCACTTCCGCCACACTGGGGTGTGGCTAAGACTGATTGCCGGGAAGCAGCTGGAGCCCATCCGGGTTCCAATAAGAGGGGCCGCCTCCCTCCAGTCATGTGTGGATGTCGGGCGGTAGTAGACAGAGCTGGAGAGAGGACTGGAGGCGGCCAGGAGAACGGCACAAGGACTGTGAGGCCTGGACTTTTGGGTGAACGATGCAGAAGGCACTGGGTGGTGCACTGAAAATATAATTGTAAATATTGTAAATAAAAGTGTGTTGGGTGAACTTGCGATGTTCGTCTGTCTGTGTCCGGGCCAGCATTCACAGTGGCGTAGTCGGCAGGATGCTCCCCCTGGTGCAAGGACCTGTGTTAATAACAAATATGTCTGTGAACGGCCCGGCGCAGCAGCGGACCCAACACACTGGCCGCAGGAGCGGCCCGTGCACAACCCGCAGGAGCGGTTAACCCCAGAGACCGCCGCCGGACCGCAGAAAGGCCATCCCCGGGTGCAGAGGAGGAACGGACATCGGCGGAGCGGAGCGGGCTCTGAGAGTCGCGCTGTCCGGACGGACAGCCAGGCCGGCGTTGCGACGCAGAAGGCCACACCGAGGAAGGGGCCTTGGCATGACGGGATCCGCGAGGTGAGTGCCCTGCCCTGCAGTAATCGGCCCTTCGGGGTCGCACTTACCTTGTTTCCTACAGGGAGGGACGATCCGGATCCGCGTCTGTGGCAGGAGCACGCCGGTCCACACGCTGTCGGCAGCGCGACGGTGGCAGCAGAGGAGGCTGCGAACTCGGAGCCGCTGCGGCTCAAAGAATCGCGCAGCAGAGAGGAGCTGCGAGGACGCCACCGCACCCAGAGCAGGGGAGACAAGATGGCCGCGGGCCGGATGTCCCGTCCGCTGACAGGCACGGGATTGGCCGGTGTGTCTTGTGTGCCCGCCAATGACGGTACAGAGGCGGGAACAAGGAACGCCAGTCTCGTGCCCAGAAGGAGTGGCCCACAGGAGGCAGGCGTCGCGTGGTGCTGATGGACAGGTAAGCCCACCGGCGTCTGTTTCTCTGTTTGCACCAGCGGCTCGGCGCGAGCCGAGGATTCCTTCGCCCGCCGAGTCGCCATTGTCACAGGTGCTGAGTGCTCTCGTCGCTCGGTTGGAGCAGCTGACGGGGAAGGCGGTCGCGCCGGGATAGACGCCATGGGAGACGGAGGATCAGCGCGGCGCTGGAACCGGAGGCCGGCAGAGCACAGCGGGGGTGGTGAGTATTGCCGTCCCCGTAAAGCATGTGGGGGGGATCGCCGAACATGGCCGTGACTGTTTACGGGACGATCGGCTTCAAGTAGGCAACTCCCCTACAGCGGACACGGCGGTGCAGACAGCTGACGAGGCGAGGAGATCGAGCATGCAGGGGCTGGTAGGATCGGGGCTGCTGAGTGCCCTGGGTCCTAGCTCCCTGCGCTCCAAGCCCGCAGTTGTCTCCTGTCACTCTGCCTGGACGCAGATGGGGCTGGATTTGAGCTTTTGCCATGCTCAGACCCAGACCGTCAGGCCGTCCAAGAGAAGGAGGAACCGAAGGGCGAGTGCCGGCCCCTCCGATAGGAGGGGACATTGCGCTGGATGCCCGCGTCCGGACGAAGGCCGTCCTCGGCGGTGGCCGAGGGAAACCCCTGGGCGGCTGGGCGAGCCGCCTGCGAGAGCGGTCCTGCTGACACCAGAAGGACGGGCAGGGAACCTGCGGCGAAAGACCAATACAGGCAAGTCGTGGGCTATCGATGGGGGGGCGGAGCACTGCCGGTACTGAGACCGACAGGATGCTCGGGGCAAGTATCCAGGCAGTGCTTCTGGCCCTCCCTTTGCTTATTTTGCAGATTCGAGGCCCCGACGAGCCCTGGATCCGACGTCATTTGGGACCTGCCCTCCTGGAACAGGCCGCTCTGCGGAAGGGCTCTGCGCCGGGAGGCTGATGGCGCTCCAGCTGGCGGGAACGGTGGAGACAGGAGCGGCGCGGACCAGAGGGGCATGTTGGCGCCGGAGGGGGTGCCGAAGACGGATGTCCCAGGGTGCCGTGTTGGACCCTGGGGGCAGAGCAGGAACCTCTCTGGGGACGTGCTGCCCTTTCGGGAAGTACCGCTCGGACCCATGTGTCTTCGCTAGCGGTGGGGCACGCCCAGGAGGACCAGAGGAGGGCTTGTGCCTGCTCCAGACTGCGAGGGGGCGTCTGTCCTGGTTATGTTGGGGGCCTCGGGTACAGGGCTTGGAAGCCCAGCCCTGTAGGGACCCGTGGCCACCGCCAGGCGGCGCCCGATGCCGGAATATCCCACGTGGTCCCCGGCCGGGGCAGGAGCCCGCCCGGGACGCCCAGGAGGACCAGAGGAGGGCTTGTGCCTCCTCCAGACCGCGAGGGGGCGTCCATCCTGGTTATTTTGGGGCTTGGAAGCCCAACCCTGTAGGGGCCCGTGGCCACCGCCAGGCGGCACCCAGGTGCCTGAGGAACCCTGGAGCCCAGCACTTCCGCCACACCAGGATGGTGTGGTGCACTGAAAATATAATTGTAAATATTGTAAATAAAAGTGTGTTGGGTGAACTTACGATGTCCGTCTGTCTGTGTCCGGGCCAGCGTTCACACTACATATATACTGTATATACACACATATATATATATATATATATATATATATATATATATATATATATATATATTAGGGGTGGGACTTGATGAAAAAAATTAATCTAATTAATTAGAGGCTGTGTAATAATTAATCTTGATTAATCGCATGTAATCGCACATGAAAATTTGCCCCAAATCACAAATGTTTTTTTTTTTAATTTAAAAGGGTTTTAGTGGGCTGACAGAATCAAATAATAGACATGGACATGAATATTGTAAACTCAAGCTCTTTTAATTTCTGAAAAAAAAATGCTTTTAAACTGCATTTCAATTCAAAATAGAAACAAAAATATCATCCCTGGCTAAAACTGGCCAGACTTAAAAATAAAGTGGTATTTTAAGTACTTTAAGTACATTTTAAAGTACTTTAAACATAATAAAAATTTCAACATAAAGTGCAGTTTTACTTCTTAAAAAAATAAGGCTAAAAAATAAAAGGTAATTTGACCAGCTTCACCTTTAAACTCTGAGTAACCTTAGCCAAAATTATTTTGTACATTAGGCTAAAACAGTGTGATCATTGAACATTTTGTAATTAGATGTAATTAGAATTACTAATGGTCACGGAAGTCCAATGATCCCCAGTAAGAGCCACAAAGTCCGCTTTCTGTAATGCATCTGATTTTGCTTGCTTTTCAGTGTGCACAAAACCATGCTTTTATCAAGGCTTCCGTCGGGTAGTCTTTTCAAATGAAATTTTCCTCCAATCAGTCGTAGGAACGCGCTTTATTCCGACTCTAACATTTTTGTAGCTGTGATGTGTGCATCAGTGTAATGGATGTACCAGGAAATCATGCATTGACAAAAGTTCCCGTTTGCTTGGAATTGAAAGTGTGATTAAATGCATTATTTTTTTTAACACGTTATGGAGTATGAATTTTTTTCTGTGTTAACCTCATATTTTTTCATACTACTTCTCAAACCAAGGGGGTGCGAGGATAAAATGAATCGGGAAGCGCTGATCAATGTAATCGGTGTACCAGGGAATTATTATTTGTTTGTAATGCAAAGTGTGATTAAATGTGTGATATATGTATGTATATATATATATATATTGAAATAGTTTTACTGTGAAATAATGCAAAGAGTACGTGACACATGTTTCGCCCTAATTTTGGGGTCATCAGGCGTACATACTCAGTGCACCTCCTCTCGGGAATCGAACCTCGGAGCTAGAGGCGAAGCCTCTTCCATTATGCCACGGCGTGTGGTTTGTCTATTTGAGAGTATGTAGATCGGGATATATATAATATATATATATATATATATATATATACACATACTCGCGCTTCGCAGCAGAGAAGTAATGTGTTAGAGAAGTTACATGTAACATGATTGTCAATATACAGTAATTGTTTTGTGAGTGTTATGAGTGTTGCTGTCATCAAGGATTTGATTACCATTATTTCTTTCGATCAGGTTCGTATTTGTAGGATGTGTTGTGTTCAAGCTACATTCCGTGTTTGTCAATCATTGTAAAGATAACAGGTTTCATTCATCGATTCGTTTCTTATTGCATCAATAAACAGCTCATCTTCCTCTTTATCTGAGATGTGACACACTGCATGCACAGGTTTTTTTTTTTTACACTGTCTTCCTTTAGCGGGACATTGACTTTTTCCACCGTGTGCTTTGTTTCCGCAGTAGTTGCACTTATGAATATGCTTGTATGTATAAGACGCTTCATATTTTTTTGCTGCCTTCTCAATTGTGTAATTTGGTTTTTGTTCAGCACTTTTTGGAACTGTTGCTTTTTGTCTGTGCACTGCGTCAGTTCACGTGAGCCGCTCGGTGTACATGCATTAAAGGTTCCCAGCTGTGCTGGTGCGATCTCGTGCGATGTCCACGGCTGTATTTAATGTTAGCTAAGACCTGGCACTTAAAAGTTTCTCTCGCAGTTTCGCTGAGTTTGTGCCAAACACCACCCTGACCATCTCATCTTTGTCTGCATAAACACAGTCCTTCACCCGTGAATATTTAGCGGCAGTGTTTTTTATTGGATTGCCACTGACGGACGGCCTTATATGGGCAGGCACTAAATTACGTGGGAGGCATAACTCCGCCTCCCACGGCCATCGAGCAGACGTCTATTATAGTATATGGACAAAAAAATAGGTTCCAGTTATGACCATTACGTGTAGAATTTCGAAATGAAACCTGCCCAACTTTTGTAAGTAAGATGTAAGGAATGAGCCTGCCAAATTTCAGCCCTCTACCCACACGGGAAGTTGGAGAGTGAGTGAGTGAGTGAGTGAGTGAGTGAGTGAGTGAGTGTCTTTGAATTCGGCCCTCTGTAGATTGATAATTTTCATTTCCATCCAATAATGTGGCATCCTTTCATTCCTAACCCATTTTCCAGTCCATATCAGTATAGATATCCGCATGATTTTTCTTCCCATTGAGATCTGATGTGTTTTTAAAGTGTTCTTTTAATTTCTTTGAGCAGTTTTATCTATAGTAAAGGAAGGATGGGAGAAGGCAGTTTATCAAGGACACTGCCTCCCCCAGGACGATAGATGGCAGCTTCCCTGGACTGCAGCGGTGCCCCAGATGCCCTTGGGGCACTATGAGACTTGGAGTTCGGCAACACAGCCCTGCTGGGTACCGTGGGTGCCACCAGGAGACACTAAAGTGAGACTGGTGAGTCCCTGCTGTTTACATGGCCCAGAAGCACTTCAAAGCCAAGTTGTATGGAAGCACAGAAGTACTTCCGGGCTGTAGAAATTACAAGTTCTCCATCTAACCCGGAAGTGCTGACGAGTCACGTGGATGAAAGGACAGAAGCACTCCCAGGTCAAGGACTATATAAAGGACTGCTGTGAACCCAGCAAGGGAGCCAGAGTTGGGAGGTAGACAGAGCTTGCTTGGAGGTTTGGAGAAGAGAATTGTGATTATTGTGTTTATTTACGGCGAAGTACTGCTTTTAAATTTTTATTAAGAAGAAAAATAAACCTTTATAACTGAGGGAAAATATACCAATAATTATTTGTTAAGGATCTCTTTGTATAGCACGTTGTCAGTTCGGCACTCCGGTTGTAATGATGACCTGGCTGTACAAGCTTACTCTTGAGCATGCAACGAATAGGGTCTGTCCCTGAGACTTATTAATTGTCATTGCAAAGCAGAGCCTTACTGGAAATAGGAGGCATTTGAATTGAAATGGGAGATAAGAGGGTATAACGGGGATGCAAGGAATAAAAACTCTCTCCCCTGAGCAACTGCCAGTAAAAATAGTTGCCTCAATTTGATTCTTTTGCAGACACGTGACCTGAAGTCTCGTGCCGTTACAAAGTTTCGGTGGCTGTAAGTTTTTCAGTAACATTATTGGTGCCCCAACCTTCAAAATTAGATTATGCTGAGGAGTGCCTGGAGGATTCAGAGTGTGGAGAAACTCTAGCAACAGTGTGTCTATTAACTGGTGGATTTTTCTGTGAGTATTTGGCAGCACGAAATTGTTTCCGCAAGGCCGCATTAGCTGCGGAGCTCAGCTCGGAGTGAAATGAAGTGAATGAAATGAGGTGAATGGGAGGGGAGATGGTGACGTGACTTCCCCACCCGCCTTAACTCCACAAACACACAAACACAGTCTCTCGGATTTCAACTCTCCTTTATATAAATCAGTAAAGGAGAGAGGACTAAACACTAAGGAAAAAGAACGGCAACACCGTGTCAGCTGCGGAGCTCAGCTTGGAGCGAAATGAAGTGAATGGGAGGGGAGATGATGACGTGACTCCCCCACCCGCCTTAACTCTCCATCCCTCCACAAACACAGTCTCTCGGATCCCAACTGTCCTTTATATAAATCAAAAGTTCAGATAATGGACTGGGGAACGTGTGGGGATTGTGTGTGTCTGCGGCAGCATCATGAAGTTGTTTCCACAAGACCACGTTACCTGCGGAGCTCAGCTGAGCTCAGCTCGGAGCGAAATGAAGTGAATGAAATGAGGTGAATGGAAGGGGAGATGATGACGTGACTCCCCCACCCGCCTTAACTCTCAATCCCTCCACAAACACAGTCTCTCGGATCTCAACTCTCTTTTATATAAATCAATAAAGGAGAGGGGACTAAACACTAAGGAAAAAGAATGGCAAGACCGTGTCAGCTGCGGAGTGAAATGAAGTGAATGAAATGAGGTGAATAGGAGGGGAGATGATGACGTCACTCCCCCACCCGCCTTAACTCTCCATCCCTCCACAAACACAGTCTCTCGGATCCCAACTCTCCTTTATATAAATCAAAAGTTCAGATAAAGGACTGGAGAACATGTGGGGATTGTGTGTGTCTGGGTGACTAATTTATATGTGTATATAGTTGTAATATAGGTTAGGTACATGTGAATATATTTGCGCCATTTATAAATAAGATATTCTTTCCGTTTTTTTACCATGTTGACTTTTTTCACCGTGTGCTTTCTTTCCGCAGTAGCTGCACTTATGAATATGCTTGTATGCGTCACTCGCTTCATATTCTTTTGCTGCCATCTCAATTGCGTAATGCATTTTTTGTTTAGTGCTCTTTGGAGCTATTGCCTATTGTCTGCGTACTGCATTCATAGTCAGTTCACGTGAGCCGCTCGGAGTACATGCATCGAAGGTTCTCAGCTGTGCTTGTGCTATCTCGTGCTTTCCTATTGATAAGTCCCCAAAGGCGTGCTCTCCTTCAGATGGTTGTTCCTCTCTTACTGCATCAATAAACAACTCGTCTTCCTCTTTATCTGAGACATCACACACTGCATGCATGGGTTTACCTTTCCCAGTACTGCAAAATATAGCAAAGTGGTTCAATTTACCACATTTTTTACACTGTCTTCCTTTAGCTGGACATTGACTTTTTCCACCGTGTGCTTTGTTTCCGCAGTAGCTGCACTTATGAATATGCTTATATGCTTGTATGCGCCACTCGCTTTATATTCTGTTTATATTATATTGCTGCCTTCTCAATTATGTAATGCGTTTTTTGTTCAGTGCTCTTTGGAGCTTTTGCTTGTTGTCTGCGTACTGCGTTCACAGTAAGTTCATGTGAGCTGCTCGGAGTACATGCATCGAAGGTTCTCAGCTGTACTTGTGCTATCTCGTGCAATCTTACGATGTCCATGGCTTTATTTAATGTTAGCTCAGACCCGGCACTTAAAAATTTCTCTCGCACTTTCGCTGAGTTTGTGCCAAACACTATTTTATCCCTGACCATCTCATCTTCGATTTGCATAAGCACAGTCCTTCACCAGCAATTTTAACTCCGTTACAAAGTGATCAAAAGTCTTGTTTATACCCTGTGTCTTCTCATTAAACTTGTATCTCGCGAATATCATATTCGTCTTAGGCATGACAAACGCCTCAAGGCGGTCATAATAAGTTTTAAGTACCTTGGCTTCCTCCTGGGTGAGAGTCAATGTGTTAAAAATGTCTTTTCCTTTTTCCCTAGTCGACAGGAGCAGGTAGCTGCATTTCTCACTCTCGTCTTTGCCTTTTAACGGGCCAGAAAACATCAGCTCCACATGCTGTCGGAACTTTTTCCATTCTCCCGGCAGGTTAAGAGAATCCGAGTCAATTCGTGGTGAGGGAACTCCAACAAAATCCATGACTGTCCTCTATTCTGACATGTCTTGTTTTCACAAATTGTGAAAAATGAAATGATGGCAAGACTTTCTTTTAAAGTATGCAGGGGAACTTTATCTATTACAGCTCTGACATTCACGGCATCTGTGCTGTCAGGGATGCCAGGGGCCATGACCCGGCCGGGATGCCAGGAGGGACCGGAAGAGGGTCAGAGCCCTGCCTGAATCACGTGGGGTTTGCCTTCCGGGTTGCTTTGGGGGCCACGGGTCAAGGGCATGGAAGCCTTTCCCTGTAGGGGCCCGTGGTCACTGCCAGGAGGCACCCCGATGTCTTGGAGACTTGTTGCCCCAGCACTTCCGCCACACCAGGAAGTGCTGGGGGGAAGATTTATGACGGCGCCCGGAGAGCAGCCGGGAGGACAGCCGGCACTTCCACCACGCTGGGGCGTGGCCAACAGAGGAATGCCGGGTACACCTGGGGCTCTTCCGGGTCTTCTATAAAAGGGGCCGTCTCCATTCATTCGAGGCTAGAGTCGGGTGGAAGGAGGACGAGGCAAGAGGAGCTGTGGAGGCGGCCCGAAGACAAGGCATTGTGGCCAGGACTGTGATTGGTTTGGGGTTTGTGCACGTGACTAGGTCTGAGTGACCACTGGACTGGGTCTTTGTGACCATATTATTGTATATATTGTGTTTAATAAAAGTGTGGTGGTTTTAAGACAACATGTCCGCCTGTCTGTGTCCGGGCCAAGTTCACAGTGCTCTAAATTAACTTCCATAATAGTAATCTTGAGGTCCCTTTTTCTGGTGCCTTCCTGATGACATAAGTGCCTAAACCATGCGTGATAATAATACATTTCAATGACATATAAATATTACAGTGATCACCTCGATAGACATCTCACCACCCAAATCGCTACTTGTGAATCTAAGATGTTTAACAGGCATTCCCGGTACAGTGTAACCTCAGTTCACAACCATAATTTGTTCCAAAACTCTGGTCATAAATACAATTAATCCATTCCAGACCATACGAACTGTATGTAAATATATATTTTTTTAGTTTTTAAGCACAAATATAATTATACTATAGAATGCACAGCGTAATAGTAAACTACAGTAAATGTAAAAACATTGAATAACACTGAGTTTTAAGCACAGGGAAAAAACAAACATTTGAAAAAATCCGTAATTTAATAAACCATCAAGAAAAATAACATTGCAACAATGCACGCTACGAACACATCGCTGGAAACAGAAGTGAAAACAAACTCAAGACCAGTGCATTCTTTAACTGCCTTCCTACCTTAATGCGTCCAGCTCTCTCTCGCACTGCTTGTGTGTCTGCGTCCATCTCTCGCGCTGTCTCTGTGTGTGTGTGTGTCACACTATCTGTCTTGCGCTGCCTGTGTCTGTCGTGCTATCTTTCTCGCGCTGCCTGTGTGTGTGTCACGCTATCTCTCTCGCGCTGCCTGTGGGTGTGTGCTCGCGCTGACTGTGTGTGTGCATCTGTCTCTCTGTCACGCTGCCTGTGTTTGTGTGTGTGTGTGTCTCGCTCTCTCTCTCTCTCTTGCTCGCAAGCAGGCAGTCAGTTATGTGGGAGGCGTGCCGATTTCCGCAGTAGCTGCACTTATGAATATGCTAAGGATAGTGCTTCACCAGTGAATATTTACCTTATATCGGCAGGCACTCAATTACATGGGAGGCGTGATGATGTGGGACGCAACTCCGCCTCACACGGCGACCGACCTCCAGGCTATGGCCGTATACAGTATATGGACAAAAGTAGGTTCCAGTTATGACCGTTACGCGTAGAATTTCGAAATGAAACCTGCCTAACTTTTGTAAGTAAGCTGTAAGGAATGAGCCTGCCAAATTTCAGCCTTCTACGTACACGGGAAGTTGGAGAATTAGTGATGAGTGAGTCAGTGAGTGAGTCTTTCATTCAGTCAGTCAGTGAGGGCTTTGCCTTTTATTAGTATTATATATATATATACTATATATATCATATACTAGCAAAATATCCGCGCTTCACAGCGGCGAAGTACTGCCTTAAAATTTTTATTAAGAAGAAAATTAAACCTTTTTAAACTGAGGGGAAATATACCAATAATTATTTGTTAAGGGTCTCTTTGTATACCACGTTGTCAGTTCGGCCCTCCGGTTGTAATATGACCAAGCTGTACGCTAAGCTTACTCTTGAGCATGCAACGTACAGTTGGCCATGTGAAAAGTAGTCTTGTTTCAGATCTCACAGCTTGAATTGCTGCTGTCATAATCGGTTTGAGTTTCATCGTTTGTTTCAATTACGACAGCATTTGCAGGACTTGTGTTCAAGTGTCATTCGGCATCTGTCAAGCGTTGTAAGCAACCGGTGAAACCGATGAAACAACCAGTTTCATCGATAACTTCACATCCAGCTTTTGAGAGTTGAAACATTCATAAACATCAAAGTGTCCACTACTGAAATCGTCACCTGTGTATCTAAGATGTTTAAGAGGCATTGGCGGTTGTCGAAAGGTGTAAAATATTTGGCCATTTCGGTACACTTGAAAGCGACAACCGAACAATTCAGCGGCAGACATCAACTCACATGCAGAACCATAGGTGAAGGGCTTAAGCATTACACTCTTATAGTGCTGCTGTGTAGTATAATTGTCTCCTGTACCATCATCAGTCTACACCTTGAACCTGTCCCAGTCATTCAATACATAAGACACAATGTTCCTCCGGATATTAAGAGTGAGCCTGATATGGCCGTGCAATATGTAACACAGAGAATGGAAAAGGCAGGTGCCATCTCCGGGCATGGAAACCACTCGGTAAGTGACAGTTCTTTGATCGATGGTGATCACCTCGATAGACATGTTAATGGGGGTACGGTTGGAATGATAAAGGAAATGGGTACCTGAACAATGTAAAGTAAGTCAAAAATACCTACATAATAACTATAATCGTAATAAACGAACAATAAAACAGCGGAGGAGCCATGGATTAAATAAAAAGGCTGCAGTTATCAGCAGGGAGACGTGAATCCCGTGGCGAAGCAAAGAAGGGAATGTAGAGACCGGAGCGACGGACGGCCTTATATAGGCAGGCAGCCAACAACGTGGGAGGCGTTGGGATGGGGCACCCAACACAGCCTCACACGGTGACCGAGCTGCAGGCTATGGACGTATATATGTATGTAAGTAGGATTCAGTTAGCGTTGGGAACCCGCGTACCAAATTTCTTGAAGATGGGCCCATAAGTATCAAAGACCGCTAGAATGTTCAATATGGCGGCCGACAATGGCGTCATATCAATCGAATTTAAGTACGTACATTGGTTTCGGTTAGCGCAGGGAAGCCGCCTACTAAATTTTATGAAGATGGGGCCATAAATAAGAAAATTGAACATGACGGACGTTGTTGACCGTTATGACTGTTAACGCATAGAATTTCTAAATGAGACCTGCTTAACTTTTGTAAGTAAGCTGTAAGGAATGAGCCTGCCAAATTTCAACCTTCTACCTACACGGGAAGTTGGAGAATTAGTGAGGTTGGAAAGTTCAATATGGCGGCTGACAGTGGCGTCATACCACCGAAATAAGTACATACATCGGTTTCGGTTAGCTCAGGGAAGCCGCCTACTAAATTTCGTGAAGATGGGGTCAGCCTTCTACCTACACGGGAACTTGGAGAATTAGTGACGTTGGAATTTTCAATTTGGCTGCCAACAGTGGCATCACACCACCGAAATTAGTACGTACATCGGTTTCGGTTAGCACAGGGAAGCCGCCTACCAAATTTCGTGAAGATGGGGCCATAAATAAGAAAGTTCAACATGGCGGATGTTGTCGACCGTTATGACTGTTACGTGTAAAATTTCGAAATGAAACCTTCTTAACTTTTGTATGTAAGCTGTAAGGAATAAGCCTGCCAAATTTCAGCCTTCTACCCAAACAGGAGGTTGGAGAATTAGTGATGAGTGAGTCAGTCAGTCAGTGAGTGAGTGAGTCAGTGAGGGCTTTGCCTTTTATTAGTATAGATTTTTTTCCTTTTTTTTTGGAAATGGAAGTGGACTTTTGAAAATTGCTTGTACATCTTTTCCACATATTCTGTTGTATTAGTCAATTGGAATTCTTACTTTTTTCCACAATTTCTTGAACAGGTCCATTATCTTCCTCATCTGCCATCTCATACAAGAATTAGAACCAAGAAAAACTTGCAGATGCTTTTTACACCTCCCGGTATGCAAAGATGATCAACAGGATTAGTGAATCAAAGTCTTACCCTTTCTCTCTTACTAGGTTCTTTAACTTCTGTTTCAGGGTGTCATTGTGTTATTCAGCCAGTTTTTCTGGTCTGTGGCTGAAAAATATCTTAATGATGTCTTCAAAAGTTTAATGAGAAGGAATTTTGCTATTTGTTTAAGGTTGGAGGACACAAGTGGCTTGCGTTGATTCGTAAGGAATTATTTAGGAATTCCTACATGTGCAAACACCCCAGTGAGATCCCAAGCAACAGTTTTTGAATTAAGCTGTCCCAAAGGGATGACTTCTGAGTACAGAGTAGCATAATTAACCAATGCCAATACTGTAGATATTTATGGCCAAGGATAAAGGTTTTAATCAGCTTTATAATACTCACGTCAATATGCTCACATGGAATGTCCGTTTTTGGGAGGCAGACAAGTGGGGCTTTTTGGTAAAGTGCAATTTAATAGACATTCTGGATAAGGCACTCAGAATCATCTTACCTCCTCATAGATTACCTGGTATAGAAAACAAAGCTAAATTCTTTCTAAAGTTTTGTCCACTACTAAATGAGAAGCCATATGGTGAATGAGAGCCAGTTCACATACCTATCAACTGCACATCTTTGCTGTACCTTTCCTCTTGATACTTTGCTTCTTTATAATAAAAGTTCATCCTCTGTGGTAAAATGTGGTCCTAGTAGGATGAAATCTTTTTAATACAGAAGGCAGTTTATAAAAATTAAACTGTAGCAGCAGCAGCTGGCCAGAAGATTAATCCGTGAAGCACATCTTTGGCAGATAGGGCATCTCCTCTTCTGATTGGATCTTTTGGACAGAAGTCGTTGGGACTGCACTACATTACATTACATTACAACTAAACAGATTACTAGAACAGGCAGAAGAGAAAAGGTTACACATTTATTTGTATATTATAAATAATATGCCTAAAATAATAAACCAAGGAAAATGAATGTGACAAAAATACCATTACCTCCTAAGTAGAAGCTGATCTTATGTCCATATGCTTACTAGAAGGAGGCTGTCTATTTAGTGTTTTGACGCATCTTTGTATTTTATCCAGCATGTGCTCTGAGTGGAGTCAGTGATAGTATGGCTTCCTCCATGCATGGAAAATGGCAGAGAGATTGAATTTCTTTGTTACCTCTGTATTTATCTTCATTGATGTATGCCCTGGACCAATAGAATAAACTGATTCCCTATATCATAGAAATCGTTTTCAACCACAACTCCATCCTCCAGTCCCACCCTCCTCACCACTAACGCTTTCCTCCTGGAGGAGGTGGCATTGTCATAAACTGTACCTACCTATCCCTTCCATTCCAGGCTATACTGGCCTGTTAATTGCCTTTCATCTTAGCCCACCTATATTCTTTAAGACTGACCAGTCAGTTTCTGAGATTTTATCATTACTAGTTCTAACTTGTATTAAGTTCTAAAGTACAATTTTTCTCTATGTATGTATTTTTATTATAGCATATCTTGTTGTTTCATGCACTGTAGCATTGTAGGCAAAAGGCGATGTTTAAATCTGCTGAGGCCATAAGTGTTTTTCTCATAGAGGGAGGGTATGAAGCATGTTTCCAAGTGTGCGATTGAACCGTTATGTCCCTCCATTCCCCATGAGGTGGTATACAGTCGTGTGCGACTTAGATACTGTACTCCTGACAAATGAAGCAATTCAGCTATTAGGTCACTCTCAATATTTGCACCCTGATTAGTGTGTATCCTTTCAGGAAACTCATAAACACAAAATACATTATCCCAAAGTTTTTTTAGCAATTTACTTTGATGTTTGGTTAGCACAGGGAAATGCATGAGCCAGTTTTGTGAAATGGTCTGTAACCACAAGGACATCCAAAGATATTTGCTTGTGATCTTCTGCTGACCAGAAATCAAGGCAAACCGACTCCATATGAGCAGAACTCTTGATACTCTCTAATAGTGCTCAGGCAGCAGGCTCAGGTGACTTGGCAAAACCATATATCTGACAGCATTTCACATAGGCTTTGATGTCATTTTCCATATCAGGACAGAAAAAATGCTGTCTGGCCAGATACAGTATTTGAGCCTGTCCCTGATGTCCTGCCAGACCATGAATGACAGATAGTGATTTCTTCATCAAGGAATAAGGAAGAACATACTGAACTTTATTCTTACCCTGCACAGGGTCTTCAATCACTCTGTACAAGATGTCATTTTGAAATTCTAACCTATCCCATTGTTTCAACAACCTAAGAACCTTTGAATTTGCACCATGTTGTTCCCTTTGTGAAGGTTGTCTCTTTCAGATCACGAAAGGTAGCACCTTGGAAATGACAGGGTCATTTTGTTGTGCAAGTTGAAGTTGTTGCTCTGTAAATGCAGGAAAAAACTCCTGGCCAGTGGAAAGTTGATGGACATGCTGAGCTAGACTAATAACTCTGAACCTGCTTCCCAAGTGTGTGAGGACTGACACAAAGCCTGAATCTCACTGCAGTCATAAAAAAAGTTTGAGAGTCTAGCTGAGGATGTGAACTGGACTTTCTAAGTAGCTGTGGCTGGCAAGTCATTCGCAACACATCCTGCACTGTTCCTTCTGCTACCTTCTCAGCTTCACTTAATAACTGACAATATGGTTCCTTTAAAAGTCGGCTGCTGATTGACTTTGTAAAGAGGTCTAGACTGTGCATCTGCCACAATGTTTTATTTGCCAGAGATATGTTTAAGGTCAAAAGTAAAAGATGCCAACTTGGACACCCAACACTGCTCACATGCATTAAGATTAGGGTTAGTTAACAAATATCTAAGCAGGTTATTATCATTCTATACTGTAAAGTTAACCAATGGCTGAATTTTTCACAGATGCTCCATTTCAAAGCCAGGAATTCCACCTTATAGGCTGGATACCTTCTTTGGGCCGCACTTAAGGTCTTACTTTCAAAAGCAATTGGTCTAACCTTCCCTTCACCAGGAATAAGCTGAGAAAGGACAGCACCAAGCCCATTAAGGGATGCATCTACAGAAAGAAGGAATGGTTCGTTGAAGTTGGGATGCACAAGCACAACTGATTCAAGAATTTGTGTCTTTAGTGAATGAAAAGCAGTATTACATTCTGATGTCCAATCAGAAAGTATGAGTGAACGAAAAACATGCTGTCTTTTCCAGTCCTTGGCAAATTTTTCTCTTCGTTTCTGACCTGCTGTTAGTGCAAACAAAGGCTTGGTTATGGTGGAGCAGTTAGGAATAAAGTGCTGGTAGTAAAATACCATTCGCAAAAATGATTTAATTCTGTGCACAGAGGGAGTGAAGCCATCACCTTCCTTTAGATCTTGTGTTGTTAGATTAGCAAAAGCTTCTAGGATCAACTGAAACACCAGAGCTGTCAAAAATATGAACAAGAAATTTCACAGTCGTCCGCATAATATAGCACTTCTTTGGGGCCAATTTAAGATTATTCTCCCATAAGTTTTGGAACACAACCTGAAGACTGCAAAGGACATCTTCTTCAGTAGGAGAAAAAATTAAGAGATCAGCCAAGTAGCATAGTAGCTTAGTGAAATTCAGATCCCCAGAAATACTGGGCATCATCCTCCATAAAAGAGGCAGGACTATTACACAGCCCTTGAGGCATTCTGTTGTATTCATGTAAACCAAGAGATGATATGAAGGCTGTGTATTTTTTATCCTGTTCATGCATAGTGTAACAGACTGAGGAGGAGACAGCACAAAGTTTTGGGGTTTTCCGGCCCCGTATATTGTCTAGAATCCACAATAAATGAAAAAAAATATGGTCTGAGTCATAAACCAATAAACAGTTCATAAGCGCGACACCAAGCATGGCGTCGGCGGCCATTTTAAAGTGGAGGAATGTTGGGAAGGAACCGTGAGGGAGGATGGGATCGCTGACGTCAGGGAAGATGGCGGAGGAAGGGCGGAAGTAGACGTAGTGAGGGCAAAACTGGCTTATGGCGGCGAAGCGTCTTTTTCCTATAAAGAAGCATAGAGCGAAAGTTAGTACCCCGCCATTCCCTGCCGGCGAATGTCTTCCCAGGTGTGTCAAGATCCTTCCGCGGTCTCCGACTCGCGCGTGCATGACAATGGGAATGTTGTAATATCCAGAAGTAAGGTCTATTGTCCTAAAAAAGAATTGCCTCCTAAAGCAGCCAAGCAGTCTGCTGGATGTGGCAAGGGGTGGGCATCTTTCAAAGTTCTTGCATTCACACCATCACCAAAGGTGATGCAAACTCTGTCATCTGTCTTCATAAAAATACCTTGAAAAACATATAGTTCCTCCACAGCTAAACATTGTGACACATCAGCTATTTTACTATTCTGTTTCAAAGTAATTGACTTATCGGAAAGATTAAAAAGCTTAACCGGAATCCACCTATCACCCCACATTGGAGTGATGACTTTTGCGTGGTCTAGCATTGGATGCAGTGGCCTCTACTATTACAGTACTGCCTGGAGAAAAGGAGGACTTAGCAGGGAGTTTCCCCCATACCAAGTATTCATGCCTAGGAAGAAGGGTTACAGCTTATTTTAACACTATAGTCCCAACCTTAATTGGCATCATCTAATCTCTCCATTGGTCAATACAGGTCATCATATTAAGGAACTGTTCTACATCACGGTGTGACTGGGCACCATTTCTCAAAGCAAGGTTCCAGTACTCACTGTGGCTTTTCATGAGATGAAGTAAATATTTGATGACATTTGTGCCCAAAATGAGATCAACATGCTGACCTGGTACTAGTAAAGTAGGAACAACAAAGGTGACACCATACAGACACACCTCTAAGTCATAAATACCTTCAGGATGTGTCTGTTGACCACCACATCCAATCATATAACGGAGAAGGCTTGGTCCTTAGAATTAGCTTCTTTCTTATTGCTGCAGTTAGAAGTACAATGCCCCTTCATTGTATTTTTTTTCTTGACCCTACAGGATGCCCGGTGGTAACCAGCCTTCCAAGTGGCTGAACAGATGCCAGTGTACCCAAATTCTGAGACACAACTGGATGTCCTTTTCTTCTGCTTTAAAGTTTTCAAATTCAAGATGATGTGCAGTTCATGTTAGATTTGCTATTTCTACAGGTAAGACTACTGAGGTTTTCAGTTTCAGAAGTAACTTGTGCACAATTTCTGCAAAGCCTCCCCATATGTATTACTTGATCAATAATATTTTGCTGCCTTGAATACTGTACTGTATGTCTGCTCACTCTGTCCAGTAACTAACACTTGCTTTTTAATTTTAGACAGGAAAGCCTCAGAGTGTGAATCCTTACAAACACAAAGACTGAGGCGCATCAATTCCAGCATTAACTTAACAGGGATGGCTAAACTTTTAAAAACGAAGATATTTGTCTGTGGAATCATTTCTGCGCATCAGGCTTTTGTTAAGTCCCATTTTTGAGTTGAAGCTGCTGAACTTTGGTAATTTTGGGAAAACGAAGCTACATTTTTGTCAGAAAACTTTGCCATCTGAAGGCCTTGAACGTGAATTGGAATCTACCATCAGAACGGAGGACACTTCTGTTCCAGTACTTGTCAACAAAGAAAAAGAACTAAATCATTCTGAGATACTGTGATCTTATCTACTATCTGCATGATCGTGAATGAAAGCAAGGTCGCCGTACCTTAAGAAGATTTGAGAGACTGTGATATTATAAAAGGATGTCTTGGAAAAAGACATTTTGGATGATTGGATGTGCCTTTGCCTGAGTTATTGAAGCCTTGTTTCAAGGAAGTAATCTGCCTTTTTGGAACGTCCCTATTGTGACGAAATTGCTGCCAGGACTCGAAGTCAGAAAATGTAATTAGAGATCTTAAAGATCACATAAGTCAGAGGAAAGATCAGCTTTCCGTGTTCATAACTGAGATCGAAAGTCTTAAAAACATTCCAGGAAAATGCTTAATTGTAGCTAAAAGATTTGAAGATTTTTGTGTGACGCATAGAGAGATAGAGGAGTTACATGAAAAACTACTATCTACTTTAAGTAAGGAGGGAGCAATTAAGAAACAGAAAACTACATTTGCCGAAAGCTCTAAGATATGGAATGAATTTACTGTCGCTACTGCGGCATGGCTGGAAGACGCAAATAGACTGTTAGCACATAAAGCTGATGAACAGCTAGTTAATCAATTCGAAGAGATGCAATTACAAGAACGAGTTTCTTCAAAGTCAAAAACACGAAAGACATCTCCTCAGTTAAAGCAAGATATTAAACTTGATTCTTTAGCTCAGAAAACTGCAGCCACATCATCATCTTCTACAGCAGTGTTGATTGAACAATCAACAGTATCCTACAAATGCTATGTGAACTTAAAGCGGAAAGACAAGAAGAATCCACAACTAGCGCAATAACAGTAGACACGCAGAGCTCCAGAAATGATATACTACATGTGCTAACGTGGAATCAAATCGAATATCAGAAGAATCAAGCTGAATGTCAAAAGGGTCAACTCGAATATCATAAAGCAATCACTGAAATGGCTAAATCAATCAATCAACATTTATTTATATAGCACATATTCATACAAAAAAAATGTAGCTCAAAGTGCTTTACAAAATGAATAGAAAAATAGAAGACACAATAAAAAATAAACATAAGTCAACATTAATTAACATAGAATAAGAGTAAGGTCCGATGGCCAGGATGGACAGAAAAAACAAAAAAAACTCCAAAGGCTGGAGAAAAAATAAAATCTGTAGGGGTTCCAGACCAAGAGACCGCCCAGTCCCTCTGGGCAATCTACCTAACATAAGTCAAACAGTCCTCTTTGTATTTAGGGTTTTCATGGAAGGACTTAATGATGATGGTCACGTAGACTTCTGGCTTTCAGTCCATCAATGTTGGTGCTTTGAGTAGGTGGTGGTGGCACAGGCCGCCACCACAAAGAAACCGGAAAAAGAAACAGAAGAGAGAGTAGGGGTCAGTATGGATTTTAGAGCCACTGTGAATAGTTATTATGAAGAATTGAACATACAGAGTATCAGTATTAAGTTAAAGTGAAGTTATAAAAAGGCCATGTTAAAGTAATGTGTTTTCAGCAGTATTTTAAAGTGCTCCACTGTATTTGCCTGGCGAATTCCAATTGGAATTCGTTAACTGATCAAAAGATAACACCTGCTCCAGCACCCCCAGCTCCACGTGGTGAAGTACCTCATAGGCAGGTCCCTTTATTTTCAGGAGACCCATTGGCTTTTGCAGATTTTATTAGGGCCTTTGATAATGCTATTGGGGATGTGTTACAAAACCCTCAAGATAAATTAGATTATTTAATCCAATTCACAAGAGGTCCTGCTCAGGATTTAGTTAAAGGCTGTGTGTGACTGCCATCAAGTCGAGGTTATCAAAAGGCCAAAAAGCAACTTGAAATTTATTTTGGTGATGAAGTATTCATAGCTGATGCATACATGGAAAAGGCATTGAAGTGGCCTCAAATTAAACAAAATTAAAGTGCAGCTCTGGGAGAATATGCATCCTTTCTTGATAGCTGTATAGACGCAATGACAAGTGCAGGAAGTCGAGATGCATTCAATAACAATCCAAATATTTGTATAATAATCTCTAAGCTCCCATACACTTTACGAGACAAGTGTAAAGAGAGAATGAAATGTCAGACATGTTCCTTACATCACCCAGATATCCTGCACATTAAAAGGGACAGTGGAACAGTATTTAAAGCTATGGCTAATGTGGCAACATCTACTGAAATGGAAACCGAGACAGGAACATGTACCTTTACTGGAGCCGGAGAAGAATGTGCACTGCAAGTAGTTCCCGTTAAGGTAAAATCCAAGAAAAATGAAAGGTATGTAGAAACATACGCCTTTATAGACCTTGGCAGTACAGTAACAATTTGCACTGAAAGGCTCCAGAGACAATTAAGCCTCCAAGGGAGAAGAACACAAGTATTTCTCAAAACTATGAGTAATTATGATGATGATTCAAAGATGCTAACCCAATGTACTGTTTTATCAGATTTACAAGTCTGTGGTCTCAATGACATTGAATATATTGATTTGCCAAAGGTCTTCACACAGGTCTCCATTCCAGTGAACAGAGAAAGTATTCCACTACAAGAAGATATCGAAAAGTGGGCATATCTTAAAGAGGTACGTCTATCTCATATTGACTCTGAAGTTGACCTTTTAATAGGAATCAACTATCCAGAAATCTTTAAGCTGTCATGAATCATACCTAGCCAAGGAGGTGAACCTCACACCATGAAGACTGAACTTGGATGGATAGTTGGTGGACCATACAAAGAGATAGATGACCTCGCAAAACAAAGTGGTAAGATGCCTAAACATTCAGTCAATCGTGTGTCAATAACAGAAATTGAAGACATACTGCTGCAACAGTATAACACAGATTTTACAGAGCGCAACTGTGAAGAAAAGGAGGAAATGCTACAGGAAGACATCAAGTTCATGCGCATAGCTTCAGAATCTGCAAGACTGGTAGGTGGCAATTACTGTTTAAATTTGCCTTTGAAGGACGAATCACTTAAAATGCCGAATAACCGCTGTATTGCTGAACAGCGTGCTATTGGACTCAAAAGAAAATTGAGCAAAAATTCAGGTTTCCACGAAGACTATATAGCCTTCATGAAAGACATTATAGACAATGGTTATGCCGTTAATGTACCCAAAGAAAGCCTGAATTGCAATGAAGACAGAGTGTGGTACATCCCACATCATGGTGTGTATCATCTAAAGAAAAATAACAAATAGTCTTTGTCTGCACTGCCACCTACCAGGGGATTTCACTTAATGAACAATTACTAAAAGGCCCTGACCTAACTAACACACTCATTGGCATCCTTACAAGATTCAGAAAGGAGCCAGTAGCCTTAATGGCAGACATTAAGTCAATGTTCTACCAAGTTAAGATACCAGACAAAGACACAGATCTTTTACGTTTTCTATGGTGGCCTGAAGGTAATCTAAGTAAAGACCTAGAAGAATTCAAAATGACAGTACATCTTTTTGGTGCTACTTCTTCACCCAGTTGTGCTTCTTATGCTTTGCGTAGAACAGCCGAAGATTGCAGAGATACATTTCCTGAGGAAGCTGTTAACACCGTTCTCAACAACTTCTATGTGGATGACTGTTTAAGGTCAGTGACAACAGAAGAACAAGTAATAAAGCTGGCAAAGGATCTCCAAGCTCTATGCCTCAAAGGGGGATTCCATTTGACTAAGTGGGTGAGTAACAAGAGAGCAGTTTTATTGTCCATACCTGAAGAAGACAGAGCACACAAACAAAAGGACTTAGATTTGAGCCACAGTCTCCTTCCCACAGAGCGTGCCCTGAGCATCCATTGGTACACAGAAATGGACAGTTTCAAATTTCAGATTAAGTTGCAAAACAAGCCCGCTACAAGGCGTGGTATCCTGTCTGTTGTTAGCTCAGTTTATGATCCACTTTGTTTTCTAGCACCTGCCTTATTGCCAGTAAAGCTTATTCTAAGAGACTTATGCAAAGAGAAATTTGGGTGGGATGAAGAAGTAGAAGTCAAACACATTCAGAAATGGAAAAAAATGGCTGGATGATTTGAAGTTACTTACAGACTATAAAGTAAACAGATGCTTCAAACCTACTGGGTTTGGAACCATAAAGACAGCACAAATGCACCATTATGCAGATGCTAGTAAAGACGGGTATGGCACTGTTACTTACCTTGTCTTAACCAATGAAGAGGGCAAAAAGCATTGTTCATTCCTGATGGGCAAGTCAAGAGTTGCACTACTGAAGCAGGTCACGATTCCAAGAATGGAGCTGACAGCAGCCGTTGTGGCAGTAAAAACTGACAAAATGCTTAAAGGTGAGCTTCAAATGCCCTTACAAGAATCTACATATTCTAATATTGCTGTTCTTATAACTGAAAGTGCAGACAATTTTTTACTATTATGTTCTAGAAAATAGTCTGTAGGAAGAACAAACATCCAGCTTTCTTTCAAGCCGTGCTTTATATAGCGTCTTTCATACATTTATCAGTCCATCCATTTTCTAACCCACTTCAGTTCAGGGTCAT
The DNA here is from genome assembly GCF_016835505.1 of Polypterus senegalus. Lineage (NCBI taxonomy): Eukaryota > Metazoa > Chordata > Cladistia > Polypteriformes > Polypteridae > Polypterus > Polypterus senegalus. The sequence continues at coordinate 163,815,092 of NC_053155.1, forward strand.
GGTCATCGTCATCTGGAACCTATCAAAGGTGTGGGCACTGGAACCCATGAACTGGATGCCATCCTATCACAGGGCACACTCGTTCACATGTCCATTAGAAACACCAGGCAAAAGTAAATTATCCAGTTAACCCAGTTTGTACATCTTCAGAATATGGCAGCAAACAAGGATACCACAATCAAGGGTGCCATCTTTTGCAATGTGAGATGTGAATCCAAGCAGGCAGTCCCTCATCTTTAACAGCGTGTGGTATCCACAGCAGAACTCGGAACAATCCTCTCCACCGAGGGTGATGCCAATGTTTCCTTTGAGTATCTCTAACCAGAATCCAGGTTCCTAACGGAATCGGGGAGTCCTTTGATGAAGGACTAGTTCTCCAGGCCTGATTCACCTGCTCGTGGACTTCCTTTAGAGAAGCTTGGAGACCTGTAAGACTGGAAAGAAGATCATTGTCCACAGTATGCAGTGTAACATTACCTATGACCATGCCGACTGGCATGGGCCGTCCAGTCAGAATTTCGAATGGCGACAGCCCTAACTGCCGATGTGTTCTTCCCCTTTATCCCATCAAGGGGTAGAGCATCAGGCCAAGTTAAATTTGTTTGCTCACAGACTTTAGCCAATTCAGATTGCAAGGTACCATTGCATTGTTCCACAATACCTCCACTCTGGGGGTGGTATTTGCAATAATGATGCACATTTATCTGGAGCCAGGTGGTTAATTAATTTATAATGGAATTTACAAAGTGTGTGTCATTATCAGTTTGTAATTTCTGCAGTATGCCCCATCTAGGAATGATTTCCTTTATCAAAGCTTTTGCCACAGTTTTGGCATCTGCATGTTTGGAAGGGAAAGCTTCCACCCATCGGAGAACACATCAACAATTACTAAACAGTATTGGTACCCCTTTGATGGTGTTAATTCAATGAAGTCCATTTGAAGGTGCTCGAATGGACCCATTGGGTTAGGTGTAACGGCGGGACTTACCTGAATACCCTTTCCTACATTAAACTTTTGACATAATGCACAGCACCTGCAGAACTGTTCTGCATATGTAGAGAAACCCACAGCTTCCCAATGTTTTTCAACATCTTGAACCATGGCGTCTTTTCCAGCATAGTCTAGGCCATGGGAGATTTTTCCATACCTGGGAAAGAAGCCTTTGGGAGGAAAGGTTTGTTAGTTTGCTTATGGGTGCAGACTCCATCAGAGAGTCTGTCTTTGGACCATTTTCTCTTCTCTGTGTCTGTGGCTGCACTCTGTAAAGAAATAATTTGATTATCAGTGTCCTGGTCATTTCTCTGTTGGAATAAAGAGATTGGTGTGTTATTATACGCAGCCCGTTTAGCAAAATGATCAGCTAATTCGTTTCCTTTGCTGACAGGATCCTGTTTTCCTGTGTGAGCTTGACATTTAACGATCGCTAGCTTTGATGAGTTAGTTATGGCCTCTAAGAGGGATTCTATTAGTTTTTTGATGCTGAATGGGCTTGCCAGTACTGGTCTTGAATCCCGTGAGTTTCCATAATGCCCCATGATCATGGCAGACTCCAAAAGCATATCTAGAATCAATATAGATAGTTACAATTTTTCCCTCTGACAACTGACAAGCTCGGGTGAGAGCTATCAACTCAGCTGCCTGCGCACTTAAACTTGAAGAAATTCGGTTTGCTTCCAGCAGGTGGTCACCTTTGACCACTGCATAGCTGGTTGAAGGTGTTCCATTTTCCAATCGTAAAGATCATCCATCCACAAAAATTATCTCCCCTGTTCCTAAGGGTGTTTCCTGTAGGTCTGGTCTAGGTTTTATAACCTTAGTTATTTCATCATGACAGTTGTGGGGCTCCCCTTCCCTTTTCAGTTGGAAGAAGAGTAGCTGGATTTAAGGTGGAGCACCTTTCTATGGTAACGTTTGACAACGTAGAGAGTACATTTTGATAGTGTATTGCCCTAGCAGTAGTGAGATGTGAGGTTTTAGCCTGTACTAAAATGGAGTGTATGGCGTGAGGCACTTTTACCACTAGGGGGCTCATGAGCACTATATCTGTACTGGCTAGCACGGCCTTTGTTGTGGCTGCTACAGCTCTGAGACAGGTTGGAAGTCCCGCAGCCACTGGATCCAATTTTTTTGAAAAATAGGCTATTGGCCTTTGTTTTTTTCCATGGAGTTGTGTAAGAACTGCATTCATATATCCCCCCTTTTTGTCCACGAACAGAGTGAATGGATGAAAATAGACAACAGTCCCAGGCGCAAACAGTAGTGCACATTTTTTTTTTTTTTTTTAAGTCACATAGAGCCTTTTCTGCTTGATCATTCCATGCCACCTGACCAGAAAGTGGGAGATCAGGGGTGTTTGCTAAAGTTTGCAAAGGCTGTGCTCTTTCAGTGAAGTTTAAAATCCATTGCCGGCAGTAACCTAAAATGCCCAATACAGACATAACCTGTTGTTTTGTAACAGGTCTAGGAAGATTTTGAATGGTGTTTATACGGTCGCTAGAGAGAGAGCTCTTGTTCCGCAAGAAATGTCATGACCTAAATATTTCACAGTTGTTTGAACTAACTGCAGTTTTGTTTTAGAAACGTTATGGCCATTTTCTGCTAAAACTAATAATAATTTCTGAGTATGATGTGCTACACAACATTATATCTCTACATACTGTATCAATACACTGTCTTTATCTGGCCAAAAGCCTTCTAAATATTGAGCAAGAGCTTGTCCAAACACACAAGGGGCTTCAGTATATCCCTGAGACATAACGGTCCATGTCCAACGGCGGTTTTGGAAGGTAAAGGCAAACCAGAATCGAGAGTCGGGGTGCAAAGGAATAGAAAAGTAAGCGTTAGCAAGGTCAATAACAGAGAAATAACGGGCGGACGGGGGTATCGTAGAAAGAATAGTGGAAGGATTAGGAACAATAGGTGACCTAGGAAAAACTGCAGAATGAACTTGTCGAAGATCTTGAACAAAATGCTATGAACCGTCAGCCTTTTTTAATGATTAACATGGGGAACCGAACCTCCTAAATAGAAAACGCTTTGTGAATATGTGAGGTGAACTGATGCAGTGACTTTGGTCGATGAGAAAAAAATGCAAGGGATATGGAGGGTCTCTGGGCTAGTACCTGAAGAGAGAAAAGATTCTAACCAAGGTGTATCCAGTTCAGCAGGGAAGTACTGGGCAGTGCAGTAGAGAGTGTTGGGGACTTGCAAGAGGGGAAAAATACATGAAGGAAAAGAGTGTAGGGCTTTAAGGAGAATGGTGTGTGAGGAGATGTTCAGGGTCCAGGCTGCAAAAGAGGGCTTAGTGTGGGGGGAGGTTTGGCACAGGTGTTTAGGAATAGAACAGTAAAACCCTTGTTCGGTTAGAGAAATAGAGAAGGAGAGCTTAGTCATCAGATCCCTTCCCTTTGTTTGGCAGCTGAAATAAGGGACCAGTCAGTGCCCTTTTTATATTTTGCAGCTATTGCAGTTTTCACGGGTTCCCATTGGGCAAGGAAAGGACCTCATTATTTTGTCCACGAGGCAATGCCTCATTCCACTGCCACTGTACTCCATTATGTTGCCCATGGTTGACAGTAGCCCAAGTGGTGCCCAACTTTCAGCGTAGTACCTGGGTCCACTCGGCTGCACTGGGTTTGTATATGTTGTCTAGTTGCTGCACCTGTTCCACAAACTTCAACCCACCGATTACCTTAGGATCAGGCAATTCGAACACTACATCTTTCAGCTCTTGAATATCCCAGTTACGATGTATCATTACAGTCGTGGGGTTATCATTTCCTGGGGGTAGTGTGGGATCATGTCGGGGGTTAGGGACCTCAATTAAAGGGTATGAAAATGTGGGTGCTAAAGGTTTTTGGGACTTAAACGGAGTAAAGTTTTCAGGGGACTTCTCTCGGAGGGTCTTGCTTCTAGTATGTTGTGAAATGGAGGGCTTTTTGTGTAAGTTAGAAGAGCCTCCCATAGCCCCTAACAAGTAGTCGTCAGTCTTATCATCCGGATCCGTAAGTGACGAGGGGTTGCACTGATATTGTTCATCAAAGAAATCATCAGTAGCTGGGGCATCGGTAACCACAGGAGACGTTGAGGCAATGAGTGAATGTGGCGGTTGAAGGGGTTGTGGGTAAAGTGTTGGGGAAGAGAGCACGGAATATAAACGGTCTTTTTTATCACTCCTTTTCCTCCTTCCTTCAGAATGGGGTCCCGAATCAGCCTGCACTTTATGTAAAGCTATAAGCAGCTCTTTCTTTTCCTTTCTAGTCTTAACTTCAGCAGCTAAAAGCTAATTCCGTTTCTGTGCTGCTTCCAACGTACGGTCTTTAATAACCAATTCCCATCTGTCATACATATCCATTGTCAGGGATGCCAGGGGCCATGACTCGGCCAGGACGCCAGGAGGGACTGGAAGAGGGTCAGAGCCCTGCCTGGATCACGGGGGTTTGCCTTCGGGTTGCTTTGGGGGCCACGGGTCAAGGGCATGGAAGCCTTTCCCTGTAGGGGCCCGTGGTCACCGCCAGGAGGCGCCCCAGTGCCTTGGGGACCTGTTACCCCAGCACTTCCGCCACACCAGGAAGTGCTGGGGAAGATTTAGAACGGCACCGGAGAGCAGCGGGAGGACAGCCGGCACTTCCGCCATGCTGGGGCGTGGCCAGAAGAAGATTGCCGGGAACACCTGGGGCTCATCCGGGTCCTCTATAAAAGGGGCCGTCTCCATTCATTGGCGAGAGTCGGGTGGAAGGAGGGCGAAGCAGAAGAGAGTGGAGGCGGCGAAGAAGGCATTGTGGCCAGGACTTTGTGTGTGATTTGGGGTTTTGTGCACGTGATTAAGGTCTGTGTGACCACTGGACTGGGTCTTTGTGACCATAGTATTGTAGATACTGGTGTAAATAAACGTGTGGTGGTTTTAAACAACATGTCCGTCTGTCTGTGTCCGGGCAAAGTTCACACCATCCGATAAAGACCTCCATTACAACAACCCTGTGTATTGCTGCACAGTATTTTTCTAATTTCCTGTATCTCACTAATATTTCCGGTTCCTTCCACTGGCCATCTACCTGCACTGTCCTTATTCCACTTCCTACATGACTTTTTAAAATCTAATCCTGTCTTCTTTTCAATGAGCTTTCTAGGGGACCCGACAGCGCACTTGGAGCCTGGTGATCCCCCAAAAATAATCCTTCCAACATTAGGTTTTGAGGACCCTGGGGGGACTGTTTGACTGGCTTGCTGATTGTTTTTTCCATAGTGAGCGGCAGGATATCGGAGAAAGTGACACAGCCCTCGATAAACCCTGTTCCACCCGCCGTCCGTTCCTATCCCCGGATTACAGCTTCAGGTGACTTTGTGTCCGTTTATTCGCATCAGCAGAATCCTACATCAATTAAGCCCGTGGAGTCCAGGATATGGAGGTTTTACCCTATGCATCAATCTGCCAGGGTACTGTCTCCGTCACCTTAGCAACCCGTTGAGACAAGAGTATATCTAGACAGCGGATGAAAAACTCGACCTCCCGTTTATTTAGACACACATTCTCTAAATACGTCCTTTCACCCCCATTCCTCTAATTATTATAGGAGTGTGCCACTCGCCCCTTTCTATTCCACTTCACAAGGGTGACTAGCTAACATTCACACTGTGCCGTATTCTGTAGGGTCCCAAAAACCACTTTCCGTGAGTCCCTAGAACCCAACTATGGTTCTGATACAGTATGCTTACTTATTCTTTATTTTTGCATATGCTTTCTATTCTTTTTCTTTCTAATATTCGTATTGCGTCCGGCACACCAGTCAAACGAAAGGGAATTCCCCCGATCTACTCACCGTGACTCCGTTCACCTGCCTGGAAATGCCCGTCAAGTTGTGCCTCGTATTGGCTAGGAGGAGGTCAGGGACTCCCCATGCAGGAAACGCCCAAGGTAGGCCAGTCCTAACTTTTACCGAAGCTGGACCCGATCCGGCCGGAATCGGCTCCACTATGGTCCTCTGGACGATCCTGCTCGAGGAGTAGTCTACCCGTCTCCTGCCCCACGTTTGGGCGCCAAAAAACTGTGGACGAAGACTTCAGACAAGACAGCAGGTGTGGTTATAAAGCAGCTTTATTTTGCAGAGTCACAGTGAGAAGAGTTTCAGAAAAGCAGACAATCAATACATGACAGCGTCAGGGCTCTTCTGAACCCTGTCTGTTGGGTGGGGCAAGTTTTCATACCCCTAGAATGCGTGATTTAATATCATTATAAAATGTAACAGTCAACACGTTTATTATAGACAATCCTTGTTCCCCTTCAACACCCCTTATGCAACTCGATTTCTTGGCCCCTTTTGTTATGGCGTTCAGATGTAAGCTAAGGGAAAACGTGATAAGGCAGATTCATGTGTGGAATGCTTCAAGAACGTCAAAAACGGCTTGCACCAAGAAGAAATTTTGAACCAGGGGACGTTCTAATTGTAGATAAAGCTACACCACGCCATTCCTGGGTAATAGGTCAAGTCATCAAGACAATGCCAGATGCCAAAGTTGCAGTCAGAAGAATTTGTGTGCAGACCAAAACCAGCACACTCGACAGACCTGTGAATAAACTGTGCCTGCTTCAAGAAACAGCCAATGTTTGAAATATGAAAATTTTAAAAAGTTTGTTTGCAGTGTTTTTGCTAATGATTTGAAAAGAATAGTTAATATAAAAGTAATTGGCTCATATTAAAGTAAAGTAAAGTAATTATCTCCGCTCCTGTATAGCCAATTAGGGGCAGGAAACGTAAGAGCCAATCTTAGAAAGTTAAAGTTTTGGGTTAAACTCATATTGATGTTTGCTTAGTTTGAATATAATATAAATGTCTGTCATAGTCATAGCTTATGGTATAGTCTTTTCCCCCTATAAGTTAGCAAGAGATAGAACCTTCTTACTATAACTGAGTAACAGTGAGATAATAAGCTCAGTTGTTGTTTAGAACAGGTCCCAGTAAAGAGGGATTTAAAAGACCCATTTTAAGCTCAGAAATGGGATAAGCATACAGTTTTCTAAAACGTTTAGAAATGGTCCAGAAACGTTTAGAAATGGTTTAGTTAAGTAAATAGTAACGATTTGAGATATAACAAGATTAAGCTTAACTTTTCTTAAAATTAATTTTCTCTTTTTTGCTATTTTAATTTTCCTCTTTTTTGTGTGAACTGTTTTACTTTGAAACTTAACTAAACTTTTAAAAACGAAAATATTTGTCTGTGGAATCATTCCTGTTCGTCAGGCTTTTGCTGAATCCTATTTTTGAGTTGAAGCTGCTGAACTTTGGTAATTTTGGGAAAACGCAGCTACAGAGACCAAAAACAAAAAGAGAAAAATACGAAAAAGCACACAGAAAGTTCTGTACAGGTATGTTTGAGATATAGTATGTTTATGTGTAGTTTGAAGAAAATGTCAAAATCAGGACCTAATTGGTAGTGGTTTAATAAGGATTTTTTTTTATCTTATAATAAAATATAATCGTTAGAGTTGTGTAATAATTTGTTATTTAAGCAATATAATTTTAGTAAAATGTATATTTAGTTCCTTTTTTTTAATTTCTGTCACGTTTCCGTAAAACTTGTACGTACAGCAAGGAGAGTTTTTCTCATAAGCATCATTTATTTTCTCACATTTATGTACAAACTGTATAATTAAAAGGTCTAAACATTTTAAAACAAGTTATCAACACCTGATTTATAATTATAGAAACACATTTAGTGCTCTTAATAACATGGCAGTGTCTGAAAAGCATGATTAATTTTATTTCATTATTGTCGTTTATTGTCATTGTGTTGTAATTTTCAGTTGTTACTTTTTAATTATTTAAAGTTGCTTGTGCAATTTTAGGTTAATGTTGAAATAATGACTACCCGTAATGGCGTACTGAAAAAGGAGAGAGGAAAACAGTTGCCACTGCATGTTTCGCCATTGTACTCCAAAAGACAACTTTTACAGGCAGCTGAAAGAAAACTGAGAACATTTTTTTAATATTTCTGATGAGCCATACCAACTTTTACATTATAATGGGTCAATTGTAGATAAAGTACCTGGAAATGAAAAACCATTTATGTTACAAGATTTTAAGGATGCCATTGGAAAACCATTTAATAGACTTAGCTTTTTCATCTGCACTGAGAAAGAATACAGTGAACTTAGTAAGTAAGAAAGAAATAAGCAGTTATATTTTTTGGCTTTTGTTTTATTCAGATTACAGGATCATTCCTGTATTTCTTAGTTTTCATTATAACAAACATTTTGAGCTTCTTACTTTATTTGACTGTCGCCATATGAAATGTACTTTGATTTTTTTTTATTAAAATGTAATTCCTGATGGCATTGCATTAGATATGATGATCTAAAGACTGAATACTATGGCCTACTACTGTTAATTCTGTATTCAGTTTGTCTCATTGCAAATTGCTTTATGTAAAAATGCATTAAAATATTACTTTTGAACTTTTGTACCAGAGAATAAACTTGAATGTAAATGCAGTTGGGAAAACATAACTAATTTTATTTGTACTCACGTCCAAAGTTGTGCAGTGTGATCTACTGAAAAATAAAGAATTTACCATCCTGTTAAGAATGTACATACTGTATAACTTATTCATTGTGATGGTGACATAATTTGTTGAAGTAGTAATGTCCATATTATGTTCACAAAGTATTTCCTTTTTTTGTAGGTAAGACTGAAGATAATGATAATGAAGTAGTAGTTTAGCCAAAACATTCTGAAGAAGATTCATTGAATGACACACTGGTATTTAATGGTTAACTCGGTCGTATTTTTAAAAGATATGTGATAGAGATTGATTGTTGAAATAACATTAATATGTCTCCTTAATTTTTATATGTGTGTTTTTAAAGTTGTCAATTGTTTACTACTAGTTACATGAGTGATGTCTCTAAAATCATTTAACCTATGTGCATCTTTTTTTACTTTAGTTATGATCCAAACAATACGTGTGTTTTTTTTTTTCTCTCTCTTTCCCAAGCTGTGGTTTCAGAGCTCACCAAACACCACAGCCATTAAGGCCAGCCATGTGAATTCACAGGTAAATTATTATTATTATTATTATTATTATTAACTTTAATTCAGATTAACATATTGGCTTAATTTGTCTATGCTCCAGACATTTCATTTTAAGGCAGAAGTTGCAAGAAATTTCAAGTGATATAAAAGTCAGTTTTATGTAAAAATTGAATTGGTTTTGACACCAGATATATACAATGTATATAAATGTAGCAACATATATGCTTGCTGAATTTATTTTTAGCTAAAAATTAGTTGAATTTCATAATAGCTGTATTCCATCTTTAAACAGTTGAAAGCCTCGTTAACTCGGTATTGCCTCCCTTTTTTTTAGAACCAGATAGATTCATCTAAAAAACAAATGAAGTTTGATGACGGAGCAGCAGCAAAGGATGCAAGTGAAAGTGCTTCCAGTATTGAAAGGGGTCACTGGTACAGGTACTGTCATGCAGAATTAGGGGTTTTCCTCCTTACAGTATATAGCAGTTCATTTGTAAATTAAAAGGTTACAGACATTCATTTTTGCATAAGGACATTAATGGTGATTAATCAAATTAGTCGGTTAAGGTTTACAGGACTCAGAGCTGTAGTGAAAAACATGTGTATTCAAAGAATAGTTAAACTTAACTGTGAAGTTTTTCTCCAAACAAGGCAACAAATGACAAGTAACATGATTTTATCTTAGATGAACTGGTATGATTTCTACATACTGTATAAGAATGAAATGTGTTAATAAAAAGGTTGTTAAATTGCTGTTTTAATGTGTTAAAGTTAAGTACTTTCTAATTATTATGTTTTATGCAAATGACCAGAGTCTAAGGGATCTGTTGTTTATTTTCTTTTGCAGTTTTATTTTTATATATTTAATGTAACAGTTGGATTTTTTTAACCAGGCAAATTTTTGGGGTAATTAGTATAATATAGAATTTAAGATTCCAATGTATATTTTGTTTTACTTCCTGATACAGAGAAATGTTTAAATTATTTTAACAAAGCCATGGGATACTAATACATGTATTTCTTTTATTTAGAAATTATACTGAGGTGTATGCACCGATCCTTATTGAAGATGAAGATAGCACAACAGAACAGGAGTCTGTGGAAACTGTGGAATGGTGAGGTTTAAAGTGGGTTAGGAAATACTTAATATTTATTACACAGTTATATTTAAAATACCACAAATGACTTGCAGCCTATTACCACAGACATTGTTTCAGTCTCTTCCTGATGATGCACATGTGAGGCTGAGGGGTTTAATGAGGGATAACCCCACAGAACTGAACTGCATGAAGTAGGATTGATAATGTTGGGAGGAAGTTGCCAATGTGTCCCTTCCTTCACTCCTGAAGAAACTTCAATTTACTGGTTATTTGTATCATAATATTTATTATATGGTTTTACTGTATTGTCATATTGTACTTTGAGTCAACGTCTCTGCATTTTATACATTGTTTTATGTTTTCTCATGGTATGCATTCAGATTTTCTCTTTGGGATTAAAGAAGTATATCTAATCCAAATGTGTGTGTGCTATTTTAGTCAATTGTTTATTCTTAAATATCTGCCATTCAGAAGGTTAACAGAGCACAGTTTTCCAGTGGAAGAAATTTTGCCTGAACTTGCCAAACAGATTCAGTCTAACAAGGTGTCAAGATTTAATATAAATCGTGGAGATATATGATGGAGCGCTCCGTGGCTTTAGACGAAGCACTTACAATCCCACTTATACTATGTTGGTAAAATTTACTGATGATTCTGGCAATACTGAACATGCAATTGATGCTGGTGGACCAAAAAGAGAGTTTCTTCAGCTCTTAATTCAGGATTTACAGTATCAAAGAATTTTTGAAGGCAAAGAAAATGAAAAATATTTCAGGTGTAATAAAGCAGGTAAGTATACAAGAGTGCAGTTTTAACATGAACAGTGTTTTTTTTTTTTTTGGCTTTGCCCTAATTTGCATAAGCAAGTCATTAAGAAAACTAGAGCCTACATAAATAAAAAAGTATGACTTTTCCAGACCTTTTCCTTGTACTTATGTTTTGTTTTTTAGACTGGGTTTTAACACTTTATCTAATTTCTATCTTACAGAAATTTAACTGGTTTCTGAGACATATTTAAATATTAGCAATATGGAATTTCATTATCTTATGTTTTAACCTACAGAATAAAAGTGACATTTGTTTTACTTTATTGTTTTGTATGTCTGTGTTTAACTTGTATATTCCTTTTAGTAGAACATACTGATTTACAGCTCCTTTTTCTGAAGCCCTTGCCAATGATGTACTTTACCATTGGAAGAATGATTGCTGTATCACTTATCCATGGTGGTCCTGTCCCACAGTTTTTATCTCGTAACCTTGTGAATTACATTGTGGGGACTGGTGAGATTTCTCCATCAATTGAAGATATATCAGATCCTGATATTTACAAGGTGCTCCAAAAGGTATGACTAATATTAAAATATTTTGGGGTGATTGAAAAGATCTCTACCTTATGAATTTTTTTTTTCCTCAATATGGTGTTTTCTGTCATTTTATTCTGTGAACCCACATTGTCCAATTCAAAATCAAAGGTGGAAGCATTAGATACCAGTCAGTTATAGAGAGCACACACCTACCCTTGTTTATTATGGGGTAACAAATAAGAATACCTGCATGTGATATGAGGAATTTGAAGTGCCAGATGCCCCTTCCACATGCACTGATGAAAACGACCAAATTCCACAGCCATTGACTAGACTGGAATACTGTAACTCCCTGTTTTATACAGCAAAGAGGAACCTTTTTAAATACTGCATCACAGTGGCAGGTTACATTTTTGTAGAGAACAGTCTGAAGTTTGTTACATTTTTTTTTTTGGGATGGGGGGTATGGTTCAGTTATTTAAAAAAGTGTTTAATTTACTGTTTCCTTACATTTGTTATTGTATAGGTTTTTGTAATATTGCAAGCGCATGTCTGTGAACATCTGATAACCCAATTGTATATTAAATCCAGATAAAAATGGCATGCTGTCACAACCTTCTGAGAAATACTATAGAAGAAAATGGCAGAATGCTTCTAATAGCAGGATACTTTAACCAAGTTAAAGAAGTTGATGAAAGAGAGAAACTTGTTCAGGATTATCTGGAATGGTACTTTTTTACAAGAAACAGTCAATATATTGTAAGGTAATCTAAATTTTGTGCAACTGAGAATAGTTGGTCCCTTTGCTGTGCCTTTTAAACATTATGTAAAGTGCCAATTTGTGTCCTGACCTTTTTTTCCTTTGCTTCATCACAGATTTAAAGACGGATTATCCACTCTCAATCTACTTGAAAAACTGAAGCAGTATCCAGGTGTATTTGTAAACTGCATGTGCTTTTCTCAAAGTAAGATCAATGCAGAAGCCACTGAAAATATTTTTAAGATAAATTTCAGTGAGGCAGGCAACAGCTGGAGACATGAGGAAGGAAGAACTGCTGTATATTGGGCAGACTACCTCTTGGATATTGAAGGTTAGAAAAAGTAAAATAATATTTTTAACCAATATTATCAGTGCATTTGCCTGTGTTGATATATTTAGCAAGAAATCTGCAGAAGGTGGTAAAAGATATCTTTTCTCCTGGTAAAAAGAAGAATGAAATATTAGTGTATTATACTCACAGTTGCCATAACATGTTTGTAAATGTTAAGATTCTTTATCTAAATAAGGGAGTATTTCAAACATTTTGGGAAAAGTACTACCTTGTAAATGTTTTAAAGTATATTTAAAAAGGTGCAGAGGCCCAAAAACAATGTCTATAAAGTACTTTATTTTTACTTCTCCCTACAGCCTCAGATAAAACTTCAACTTGTGATCCTTCATTAGAAGACATTTTAATGTTTGCAACTGGCCTTCATGCTATACCACCATTAGGACTGCAGGCAAGACCAACAATTTGCTTTCGCCATGATGGGTCACTACTGCCAGTGGCCAACACTTGTGACAAAATCTTAATTCTGCCAATCCATAAAACCTATGATAATTTTAGATTTTATGTTAGTTTTGGAATTTTAAATTCACCAGGTTTTGGCCAGTATTAACCTGAGTCACTTACAGTATATACACATTTCACAGTAATCTACTGTAATGTGCAGTCAGAGACACAGCCTGAAAAGCTTTAACAAAGAGTTAGGAGCTACCATCATCAGAGTGGGGATGTATGCTACATTCGTTTTGCCCAAAAAGAATTGGAGGTGAGAAATCACCCACAAAAAAAGGGAGTAAAGAACCACCTGAGATGAAACAAGCAATCCTGTTTCAGAGAACTAGAAAAAAAAGGCAAGACAGCAAATACGAAGGATTGTTCACTATACCTCTGAATTAAAAATAGAACCCCTGTCACTGCAAGCTCCCCTTTTCTGCTACAGCATTTCATGTCTCTGCCATTGTACGATAGCAGCCTTAATTCTTTACAACTACATCCACTCATGATCCAGTCCTTTCAATATGTGAAATGTAAAGACAGGCTGACAAGCTTCAATTGATTTTAGTTAGTTTTAAAATGTTCAGAGTTCTAAAAAAACTTGAAGTTCTTATATATTTGGATAAATATTTTGGATGCAGTGAATTAGTTATGGATGTAGTTAACTTCAGGTTAACCAAGGCCAACAGTTTCATATTCTGTGTTCTTTAAAATCACAAAACAATGTTTCAGACATTAGACATCATTATAGAAAGTCTACATGTTATGCTTCTAAAGTCAAAAGATTTATGTAAAATATTGAGTTCTCCTTTATTGATTAAGCTAATGTATAATTCTGTAACTTTGGAGTCTACAGTTAAGAAATTATTTGTTAAATTATTTACAAAATGCTTACATGATTGTTGTATGACCCTAGTTCTTCACAATCCTCTTTTATCAAACTGCATTACATTTCATTTGTTTGAGCCAGAGTAATGTACTATACACACATTGGGTACTTAACAGTTTAAAAAATAAATAAATAAAGTTATCTTTACAAATCAGCTATCTCTTTCAGCTTCAAATATAGGTCCAAAGGCTGATTCCCATATATGTGGTGTCTAAAGATTATTTTGCTGTTTTATTAATGTTAAGTATTCCTGGATGGCAGATCTCCACACATGGAAGTTTCTTCACAGTAAGTTGATAGATCCTGAAGACAATTCCAGTTCAGTACATATCCACAATCTCTTGCTTGAAATCTAAGAGCAAGAAAAAAAAACTTTTACAGCTAAAGGGCTGGTTTAGCTAAGGATATTATAAAACAGTCAATATATACTTGTATTACAAACTAACATAGCCATAACTTTTTACATCTAACATTGTATTACTGGTGTGGTAAACTGAATAACTCATTTGGAATTCCTGATGGACAGGATGAGATTCTTGAAGGTCTCATTCTGTGTTGATTCCAGAGCATCTTAGCCTCATTCAAATCTTTCTGAAGAACAGCATGAAATGCAAAGTGCAGCAAACATTGATGCTCATGACTACCATTAAAATGACCATATTCCTTAAGGTTTTCTAAAAGCTCCAACCAAAATTGTGATCTATAAAATAAATGGCAAGAATCAAATATATGAAATGGGAATTAATTTATTTTTGTGACTTAAACTGTATACCTATCAAAGTATTTTTCTCCTCTTTTAGAATATAGTTACTCTTTTAAACCGTTAGTCAATTTTGATATTCCAAAACAATAGTTTGAAATCTGGTTTATACAGACAGTCGCATGTCTTGACAGCAGTGAACACAAGTTCAGAATGTAAATATGATTAATTATTTTGTTGCATGTGACAGCGGAGGGGTTGACACAATTCCCTCATTGACTCCAGCATTCAAGGGTAGAATAACAGCTAGATTCCCACCAGTGTGCATGTTCTCACTTTGAGTGTAACATGTAATTCCTTGAAAAAAGTATACAGTTGCAGTAAATTAGGCACTGCAACCCCCACCCCAATTCCATTAGGTGGGTTTAAGAATGTTGTGAAAATTTATATAAAGGGATGAGAACGAAACAGACGTGTTTAACCACACTGAGACAATGTAGTAAAGATGTAAAAAATCATAATTCTAATAAGGAATTGCAAAAATGTAACCATATTTTAAAATTGTTAATCTATACAATACCTTTGTTTTCTAAAATGTGCCCACCATGATTCGATCCTCTGATTTGTAACAGATGTTCCATAATTGTGACTTCTAGCACCAGAAAAAAGATCAGTATGTTGAGCTCTTAAAGTACACTGCATAGCGGCAATTATACCTTTCTCTGTGCCACAATCCGTTCTTAAACGCATCGGTACAATACCCAAGTCAGATACGCATTTTACATAAAGAGAAGCGATGACAGCAGGATTATTTGTTCGTTGTCCCACAAGTTAACCACAAAATCTTCCCGGAAAAGCCATCCATACATTCACTTATTGCAAAGCCGTACGGTTTCAATTTGTCATAACCATCGACATGCCAAACATAATTTGGTCCTAAAGAATGGTAACTCCTCCTGCAAAATCATCTTCTTCTTCTGGAAAGTGGTCCAGCCGGATTCATCTCCGATATCAGTTTCATTACACTCCGCCTTCTGACACGCAATAAATATTTTTGCTTTAACAGATTAAACATAGTCCTGTATCCAAATAAACGACCAGGTCCTCTGAGCTCCCTCTGAATCGCAGCTTGCAAAACATGCATGCAGAAATAATTACTACGTTTTGATAAGTAATAATGCTTCAGACAGTTTTTTAAAGTACGGAGGCAGATGGTTATTCCGTGAGGAGTTTTCAGAAAGTCCAAAATCACCTCATCCGGGTAACCTTTGTTGAAGTATCTCTAAGGTGTTTTTCACTTGGTCCATTGATAATTCCTGTTATATACATATATATGAAATATAAAACTTCAAACAATATGCGCATATAAACTATTTTATTACGTAAATGAATGAATGACTTGAAAAGATTTCGTCCTTACCTTTTTTTTCGCCATCCTCTATGTGAGATAGACATTCCAAAGATCTGCCACACTCCGGGCAAAACGACGGCTTTCTTTCTAGGGCTGTCCCGCAAAACGGACAAAACATATCTGCACTAAAAAGTGACAGAATGCCAGGATGAGATTTAATATCATGCTAGGCATCCATCTTCTCCTCGTAACACATACTGGCCGATTTAAATAAAGACGGAGACTTACTATTGTAAAAAGTAAAGACAACACAGCATGAAGGGTTGGGGTTTCCGGCCCCGTATACTGTCGTAACAAAAAAATACTCTTTACAAAACTATTTCTCAGGTCAGAATACAAACAAAACATTTGCTTATGCGCCGACGTCTGTACACGCGTCGGCGCCATTTTATACAGGCGGAGCCGGAAGTGGAGGACTGCTGGGAAGGAGGCGTGAGGGATGACGGGGATCTGTGACGTCAGACAAGATGGCGGAGGGAGGGCGGAAGTGGACGCGGTGCGGTCAGGTTATGGTGGCGGAGCGTCTTTTTTCCTGAAAGAGAAAGCAGAAAGGTTAGTACCCCGCCATTCCCTAGCGACAAACGTCCTTCGAAGTACTTTCGGGTCCGCCCGCGGCCTCCTACTCGCCCATGCGTGACACGACCCCCCCCTCAGCCCAAGACCATCCGGTCGGGCGGACCTAACCGAGAGGTCGTGGATGCGGGAGAGGGCATCGGCGTTGGCCTGAAGGCGCGCGGCGATAAGTGACCGTGAACTTATAGGGCTGCAAGTCCAGGAACCACCTGGTGACCCGCGGATTCGACTCCTTGTGAAGGGACATCCACTGAAGCGCAGCGTGATCAGTCACCAGCGTGAATTCGCGACCCAACAGATAATACCGGAGATAAGTCACGGCCCACTTAATGGCCAGGGCTTCCCTCTCCACCGCCGCGTACCTGGTCTCTCGGTCCAACAATTTCCGGCTAAGGTACATCACGGGGTGTTCGACACCATCAATGCTTTGGCTCAACACGGCGCCGAGGCCTGTGTCCGAAGCGTCGGTCTGGAGGATAAAGGGTAGCGCAAAATCTGGGGTCTGCATTACCGGTGCCGACGTAAGGGCCTGTTTTAGGTCACTAAATGCGTGTTCTGCTCTGTCGTCCCATACCACATGCAGGGGCGCCCTTCTTTGTCAAACTAGTCAAGGGTGCTGCCCTTCGGAGAAACGGGCACGAACGGTGGTAGTACCCCGCTAGCCCCAAGAAAGCTTGCACCTGTCTCTTGGTATTCGGACGGGGCCATTCCAGGATGTCTTTGACTTTGGAACACTGGGGCCTCACCTGTCCTCGTCCCACAAGGTAGCCTAAATACTTGGCCTCCTTTAAGCCAAAGAAACACTTACGGGGGTTAATGCGGAGGCCGGCTTTAGCCAGTGTCGCGAGGACAGCCGAGAGCTGCAACAGATGTTCCTCCCAGGTGCCGGAATAGATGACGACGTCATCCAGGTAGGCGGCACTATAGGACCGGTGGGGCTTCAGCACTCTATCCACCAGGCGTTGAAAGGTCGCAGGGGCCCCGTGCAGCCCAAATGGGAGGACCTTGTATTGCCAGTGTCCGCTAGGGGTGCTAAAGGCAGTTTTTTCTTTTGCAGAAGCCGTTAAGGAATTTGCCAATACCCTTTTGTCATATCAAGAGTAGTCAGATATCGAGCCGCACCCAGCCGCTCGAGGAGGTCGTCAATGCGGGGCATAGGGTAGGCATCGAACTTGGAGACCTGGTTCAGACGTCTAAAGTCGTTACAGAATCTCCAAGACCCGTCCGGCTTAGGAACGAGGACAATTGGGCTGGACCAGGGACTGTGGCTCTCCTCGATGATGTCCGAGTCCAGCATCCGCTGTACCTCCAGTTACACCTCGGCACGTTTTGCCTCCGGGAGTCTGTATGGCCTCCCGGACGACTACTCGGGCTCTGTGACTATATTGTGGGCAATCAGCGCAGTCCGACCTGGGGACTCGCTCACCACCTCGGGGATGGCGAAGATGGCCTGGGTAATCTCCTGCCGTTGTATGGGCGTTAGCTCGTCGCCGAGGTTAAGGGCAACCGTGCTAGCGAACAGGGAGAGGGATCTATGTGTTTCGGGAGTTTCCTCCCGCTCCTTCCATGGCTTTAACAAGTTAACATGATAGATCCTCTCGCTCGGTCGACGATTAGGTTGCTTGACTAAATAGTCGACGAGCCCCTTTCTTTCCTTAACCTCGTATGGCCCCAGCCAGTGAGCTAGTAACTTGGAGTGGGAGGTGGGAACGAGTACCATAACTCGATCCCCCGGGTGGAACTCCCGGAGGACGGAGTTGCGGTTATAGCATCGGGCCTGCGCTGCCTGCGCACGAGCCACGTGGTCTTTGAGGAGAGGCCTGATTTTGGTGAGCCTGTCGCGCAGTTGCGCTACATATTCCAGTATGTTAGAGGAGGGAAGGGCCTCGGCCTCCCAACCTTCTTTTAGGATATCCAATAGTCCCAGGGGTTGTCGCCCATATAACTCTTCAAAAGGGGAGAAGCCCGTAGAGGCCTGGGGTACCTCCCGGTAGGCAAAAAGCACAAGGGGAAGGAGTTGGTCCCAATTCCTGCCATCAGCGCTGACTACCTTGCGAAGCATCTGTTTAAGCGTCTGGTTAAAACGTTCTACCAGACCGTCTGTTTGGGGGTGGTAGACAGACGTCTTTAGGTGCTTTATTCTCAGTAATCTGGCAACCTCCCTGAACGTTTCTGAGGTGAAGGGGGTACCCTGGTCCGTGAGGACGTCTTTAGGGATACCCACTCACGAGAAGAGGTTAACAAGTTCCCGTGCGATGTTTTTGGTGGTAGCGGAGCGCAGGGGAACCGCCTCCGGGTATCGGGTCGCATAATCAACCATGACCAATATATACTTGTGGCCACGGTTGGAGGGCTCCAGAGGTCCTACTAAGTCGACCCTATCCGGTCAAAGGAACATCTATCAGGGTATCGGGGCGAGAGGAGCACGGTCCCTCCTAGGAATCTGGCGAATCTGGCAGTCCGGACAGGACTGACAGAAGCGCCGGACCTCCTCGTTGATCCCGGGCCAGTAAAACCGGAGTTTGATCCTCTCCAGTGTTTTCTCGGCCCCGAGGTGGGCGCCCAAGAGGTGTGTGTGAGCCAGTTCGCATACCTCCCGCCGGAAGGTACGCGGAACTAGCAGCAGCTTCCGCACCTCGCCCTCGTGAGTTGCCACCCGATACACCAGATCATTTTCCAAGACAAATAAGGGGCCACGTGGTATGGAGCCGTCCGCTTGTGAGCTGCCCGGCAGAACAATCGCATTCCTGGCAAAGCGCAGGGAATCATCATTCCATTGCTCCCTCTTAAATGAGGCAGGCGTGGAGCGAAATTGGTGGTCTAGGCCGTCCAGGGGATCTAACAAAGGACTGGGGGGTTGCGCTCCTTGACTCGTCCCTTCGCCGGTGGGAGGTCTCGGCTCAGGGCGCGTGGCGAGAAACCGCCCTTGTGCCTGCGCCATTTTGGCTTGCCCTAGTGCATGGCGTGGAGACGCGGGAAGGGTGCCTTGTCCCTCCATAGCCAGACCCAGTGAGGCCCCAGGAGTGGTGCGTGGCTTACCGCTTTCCTTTGCGACCAGTCTTGTCCCAGGATCACTGGAAAGGGGGATTCGGGCAACACCGCGACCGTCAGTTTGGACAAATCCCCCCTCCAGGAAAGATAGCATGCTGCGGAACGGTAAGCCCTGGTCTCTCCGTGTACACAAGTGACCCGTACATGTTTGTTTAGCCACTGTCGCGGTAAGACATACGGCGGCGACAATGGTTATGTTGCTGCGGAGTCGAAGAGCCACCACCGAGTGCCCGTTTACTAACACCACTCCCGTGTTCGGACTTGCCAAGGGGTGCGGCGGAGTACAGTACCTTTCCGCCGAGGTCCAGGTGCAGTCCATCGGCTCCATGGGGGGGTTCAGCGGGCAGGATGGTAGCAGGTGGCCGGTCTCCCCACACTTGTAACAGCGCGGAGAGGCCGGCTTTTCTCGGGCTCTGGGAGGTGCTTCTGCAGCGCGTCGAGAGGGCTCGGGGGTGGCCGCCCGTCCCGGCCGGTTCCCGCGAGCTAGCCGTTCTGCCCCCCCGGCTCGGAAGACCGCGAGCTGGCGCTCTAGGACTTCCAGGAGTCCTGGCATATCCGTATATGGGTGGCGCCCGAACCTGCTGGCGAGGGGCGGGCAGTGCGTTGACCAGGCCCTCACAGGCCACTTGTTCAGCGACCGTCGGGCTTGGGGCCCTCGGGCGTAGCCACCGACCCATTTTGCCCCAGAAGTCGAAGGCCTGTGCTCGGGCGGCTTCCGGGTCGAACTGCCAGCCCGCCATTCACTCGCCTGCTGGCTCGGCGTAATGCCGTAGCGCGCCAGGATCTCCCGTTTCAGGAGCTTATAGTCCGCGGCCTCCTCCTCAGGGAGGTCATAATAGGCCCGCTGCGCGGGCCCCTTTAGGTAGGGCGCCAGAAGGGACGCCCACTCGGACCGCTGCCACTCGTTCCGGGTGGCCGTCCTCTCAAAGATCCCTAGGTATGACTCGATGTCGTCCGCCTCCGTCATCGGTACAAGGGACGGAGGTTTCGGACGAGGCGGTTCGGCCCTTACCCTCTCGGCTTCCGCGAGTTTCGCCTTCGCGGCCTCCAGCTCCCGGGTAGTAGTAGCCTGTGCTTGCTGCAGGGACTGGATCTGGGCATTCATGCCCTGCAGCACGGTGTTGAGGTCCTGCCTTTCAGTCATTCTTCAGTGCAGTTATCCTGCCGGTTACGCCACTGTAAAAAGTAAAGACAACACAGCATGAAGGGTTGGGGTTTCCGGCCCCGTATACAGTCGTAACAAAAAAATACTCTTTACAAAACTATTTCTCAGGTCAGAATACAAACAAAACATTTGCTTATGCGCCGACGTCTGTACACGCGTCGGCGGCCATTTTTATACAGGCGGAACCGGAAGTGGAGGACTGCTGGGAAGGAGGCGTGAGGGATGACGGGGATCCGTGACGTCAGACAAGATGGCGGAGGGAGGGCGGAAGTGGACGCGGTGCGGTCAGGTTATGGTGGCGGAGCGTCTTTTTTCCTGAAAGAGAAAGCAGAAAGGTTAGTACCCGCCATTCCCTAGCGACAAACGTCCTTCGAAGTACTTTCGGGTCCGCCCGCGGCCTCCTACTCGCCCATGCGTGACACTATACTTACCACTAGCGCTCCCAATTTCGAAATCCGTTCGAACGTACAGATTTTTTTTTCTTAATCACGCCGCGAGCCCACAATCAATCAACAATCAATCAACATTTATTTATATAGCACATATTCATACAAAAAAATGTAGCTCAAAGTGCTTTACAAAATGAATAGAAAAATAGAAGACACAATAATAAATAAACATAAGTCAACATTAATTAACATAGAATAAGAGTAAGGTCCGATGGCCAGGGTGGACAGAAAAAACAAAAACTCCAAAGGCTGGAGAAAAAAATAAAATCTGTAGGGGTTCCAGACCAAGAGACCGCCCAGTCCCCTCTGGGCAATCTACCTAACATAAGTCAAACAGTCCTCTTTGTATTTAGGGTTTTCATGGAAGGACCTGATGATGATGGTCACGTAGACTTCTGGCTTTCAGTCCATCAATGTTGGTGCATCATGATGCTTTGAGTAGGTGGTGGTGGCGCAGGCCGCCACCACAAAGAAACCGGAAAAATAAACAGAAGAGAGAGTAGGGGTCAGTATGGGTTTTGGAGCCACTGTGAATAGTTATTATGAAGAATTGAAGATACAGAGTATCAGTATTAAGTTAAAGTGAAGTTATAAAAAGGCCATGTTAAAGTAATGTGTTTTCAGCAGTGTTTTAAAGTGCTCCACTGTATTTGCCTGGCGAATTCCTACTGGCAGGCTATTCCAGATTTTAGGTGCATAGCAGCAGAAGGCCGCCTCACCACTTCTTTTAAGTTTAGCTTTTAGAATTATAAGGAGACACTCATTTGAAGATCTAAGGTTACGATTTGGAATATAACGTGTCAGGCATTCCGATATATAAGATGGAGAGAGATTATTTAAGGCTTTATAAACCATAAGCAGTATTTTAAAGTCAATCCTGAATGACACAGGCAACCAGTGTAGTGACATCAAAACTGGAGAAATGTGTTCGGATTTTCTTTTCCCAGTTAGGATTCTAGCAGCTGCATTCTGCACTCGTTGCAAATGATTTATGTCTTTTTTGGGTAGTCCTGAGAGGAGTGCGTTACAGTAATCTAGTCTACTGAAAACAAAAGCGTGAATTAATTTCTCCGCATCTTTCAATGATATAAGAGGTCTAACTTTAGCTATGTTTCTTAAGTGAAAAAAGTGGTCTGATGAATATGCGATTTAAAATTCAGATTACAGTCAATTTTTTACTTCCGCCTTAACTTTTAATCCTAGTGCATCAAGTTTATTTCTGATAACCTCACTGAATCCATTATTCAAGACACAAGACACTCTACCGCACAACGCAAACACAACGTATAACTGTGAAAGGAAAGATTAGCTGTAGACCTTCTTAAATTAGAAAGTGTTACTTTAATCAATCTTAATCTCTTTATACCAGTAACAGAAACTTTATAGGCTGCACTAAACTTCGTCAGGATCACGGAATTTCGTTACCCACGCTTCCTTGGCTTTTCCGCCCATTTCACACACCCCACCGCCCCTCCCCT
This sequence comes from Polypterus senegalus, assembly GCF_016835505.1. Lineage (NCBI taxonomy): Eukaryota > Metazoa > Chordata > Cladistia > Polypteriformes > Polypteridae > Polypterus > Polypterus senegalus. Next base: position 163,837,783 of record NC_053155.1, read on the forward strand.
GCGAGGTCATTTCCGTTTTGACTTTCTTTTAGTTTGTGTTTTCAATTTTTTATCTGCATGTTCAGTGTCGGATTTAGACTTGATAAGGCCCTAAGCTATTTGAGACATGGGGCCCTTTATAAGTATATATGACTATTGCTCACTCGGACAATTTGTTTTGGGGGCCCCCAAGAAGGTGGGGTCCCTAAGCTATAGCTTGTGTAGCTTATACGTAAATCCTGCACTGTGCATGTTCAATATTTTGTTTGCACTTTCACTTTTTCACTTGCGTTTTCTCTTTTTTTTTGCGCTTTCATTTTAATTTGCATTTTTATTTTTTTGCTTGTGCTTTCAGTTTTTAATTTGTGTTTTCAATTTTTTATTTGCTATTTTCAATTATTTTAATTTGTGTTTTCAATTGTTTGTATGTGTTTTTTTACATTTTTTTGTACTTTCTGTATTTTTGTTGTTTTTATTTTTATTTGTCTTTTGCCCTTCAGGGCCACCGTAGGTGAACCAAGGCAGTAGGCAGAACAAGAAGTGTACACTTTATTAATGTTTGAACTCTGTGAGTGAATATCTACTGTGTTTATGTTTTTAACAGTTACAGTGAAGTAGAAGAGTCTGGCCGTGTTATGGAGCTGCAGTTAAAGAAGAAGGAAGAAGAGATGTGTCCTCCTGCCCGCTCTTCTAGAATCCTTCATCTAAACCTTTGCTCTGATCTGCTGTGCCTTTGCCAAGTGATCACGAGGTATTGGACTATTCTAATTTTTTTTTTTCTTCTGAAAACTGGCTCGGTCTCATTACACTGATTGTCTGTCTCACGTAGAACTGATTTCAAGGTTCTATTAAATAATTAGAAGTCTCTTAGTATTTTAGACCCTGCCAGTATTTTGGAGTGTCTGCTCGCAACATTTCTTTTCTCAAACGTTGATTTGCTTTTTATTCCAAGATCAACCATAAAAACCAGCAGCTTTCTGTACTCATGCAACAAAATCTGGATTGCTTTGCCAATACTGTAGAGAAGTGCCAGGCTACAAATGTCGATCATTCCAAAATTTCTATATGGCTTTTTCTTATTTACTTGCATTGGTTGTACTAGATTAGAAATGGTACTGTGTACAGTGTGTAAGATCTGCACTGGGTAGTAACTTCTGCTGTGTTTCTCTGTTGTCTTTTTCCAGTTTATTGCAATGGTGCCCCTTGCATCTCCACTGTCTGTTACATCAACTCAAACTGCCTATGATGCCGGAGAGAAGAAAAGTTCACAAGTCGTCCTGGAATGGAATTGTGATTAGACTGAGACGACCACAATTATGTATGCTGGGAAGTGCAGAGGGGGCTGTGTAGGTTTTGGCTTGGGACCCCGAGAGGTTTATTATCTCTGGCAACCTTGAAAGCTGCAAGCTTGTCTTTGTCCCTGGCCATTTGACCAAACAGTGTATTTATTACAAGGACGAGGACCCATCAATTTGCTTCTTATTTACTTTTACAATGCCTTAAATTTTCGTTGAAACTGTATAATTTTGTATAACAATTTGAGCTACACTTGTAAGCAAAGGTGATACTGAAATATTATTAGTAAACAAATGTTAAGGGACAGATCAGGAAAAATGTCAGTTTAAATAGAATACATTTTTATGGCATATTGCTGGATAATAAGTCTTTGACTCTGAGTAGTATCTTGTTCATAAAGCTAAAGTAGCATTTTTCCTTTTTTGACAAATTTAATCATTCACTTTTACTGTGTTCAAAACCTTGTCTAACATTTTTTTAATACCAAGGTAATAATCTGTAAATATATTTGTGTTCCCTTTCTCTAATAGTTTTTAACACCTCCCCATTGTTGCCCATTATCATTGTATTTGAGTTCTAGTTAAATGCATTTACCATTTATACATGTTTATGATTACTGAATTTTCTACTCATATATATATTGTGGTCCCCGGCCGGGGCTGGAGCCTGGCCGGGACGCCCAGGAGGACGGAGGAGGACTTGTGCCTCCTCCAGACCGTGAGGGGGCGTCCATCCTGGTTATTTTGGGGGCCTCGGGTAAAGGGCTTGGAAGCCCAGCCCTGTAGGGACCCGTGGCCACCGCCAGGCGGTGCCCCGGTGCCTGAGGAACCCTGGAGCCCAGCACTTCCGCCACACTAGGAAGTGCTGGGGAGAAGAAGACAGGAGACACCTGGACGGCTTCCGGGTGCACAGCCGGCACTTCCACCACACAGGGGTGTGGCCAGAACTGATTGCCGGGAAGCAGCTGGAGCCCATCCGGGTTCCCATTTAAGGGGCCGCCTCCCTCCAGTCGGTAGTGGATGTCGGGTGGAAGAGGACAGAGCTGGAGAGAGGACGGGAGGCGGCCAAGAGAGACAGGCACAGTGACTAAGAGGCCTGGACATTGGGGAATCGGTGCTGGAGGCACTGGGGTGTGAGTGCACAAAAAACTTGTAAATATTGTAAATAAACGGTGTGTGGTGGAACTATGTTGTCCATCTGCCTGTGTCCGGGTCCAAGTCCACAATATATATATATATTTGTGTGTGTGTGCAATTTTTTTTGACAAACATTGTTCAATGATATTTCACTTTTGTTATTTTTAAACATACCATTTATTTATTCAATAAAAAAGGTATGAAAAAGTGTATTGTATTTCCTTTTTTAAAGTTTTAAAAATGAACTGGCTCTGTATCAATATGGGTGAATAAAGCCATTCACATGAGATGAATCTGCACACAAACAATGGTGTGTTATGTTGAATAAACTTGTAAGAAAGAATGTCACTGCCCTCTGTCCACATGGTATTTGTCATAAACTGAACTATTTCATGCTGTTTAAATTATGCTCAGTTAGTGGAGAATATTTTATTTTACAGCTGTTAAATTCAGTTCTGTTTTATTGTCTTAAAAGGTAAGTTTAGTTTCTCGGGGTGGTTACAGAGACACCTTGAAACAATATTCAAAACACATTACTAAAAACAAACCTATTATAAATATGAACTACAGCAGCAATCACTTGCTGTAAAAAAATTTAAGTGATAGCAGCACACTCACTTAAGTCTGTGGATGTAAAATTAAACTTCTTTGTTAGATCAATAGCCGTTGGAATAAATGATTTTAACCGGTGGCTTTATACTCTTGATTCCTTCAGCATCTGACCTGATTGCACAACTGAGAATGAATTAAATAATCTGAAAAAGTGGACAGTCACAGTTAACACTAAGGGGGACAGTCAGCACAAAGCAATGCAACACAGTGTTAATTCTTTTTTGTTGAAAAAGGACCATTTATTTCTATGAAACTGGTTGGCAACATTAGGTTTTGTAAACCTGATGCCTTAAGGCAAATGGCAATTTTATTAATAACTACGCTGTAAAAAAAAAACAACTTCAAAAATGATAATTGAGCTAAACAGTTCATTAAAATGTTGAATCAACTTTAAAAAATAATTAAATTCAGTGTTTTTAGCTTTGTGTTATGGGAATGTGCGAAAGAAAGTTTGGTGAACTTAATAATTTACGTTTATAACTGGTTTTGATACTCCACCATATTGTGCATGCTCATTGCATTCTTTGATGCTCTCATTTTACGAGCCATTTTGGTTTAGGGCAGGGGTGTCGAGCTCCGGTCCTGGAGGGATGCAGTTGGTGCAGGTTTTCATTCTAACCATCTCCTTTTGGTAGTGACCAGTTTTTGCTAATTAACTTATTTTGCCTTTGTTTTAATTGACATGACTCAGACCCCTTTGTTGTTTCTTTTTCCTTAATTAGCAGCCAAACAATAAGGAGACACAAAACAAGCCACCACATGACCAGCTAACCTGTGCTCATTGCACAATAGCTGAAAATAAAGAAAAGTGAAAGTCTCAGTAAAACTGAAAATCAACAGTTCTGGAAATGTCTGCTGTGGCAGAATGAAAGCAGCAACAAGCTATGGAATTAAATGACGGGTTTAATTAACAGCAAGAATCGGCATCTCATTAAGAAACTGGTTTGAGTGAAGATGGTTGGAGTTTGAATCCCCAGTTTAATTGGTCATCAGCTCGTTTCATGTCTCATTCCTGTTTGGTTGTCATTTAATGAAGAAAAGAATCAATTCAGGGGACTGAAGCCTTAAAAACAGGGCTAAAGAATTGATAAAGAATTATCAGTGAAAAATGGTCATTTATTACGAAAAGGGTTAGAATCAAAACCTGTTGCCACTGCGGCCCTCCAGGTCTGGAGTTCGACACCCCTGGTTTAGGGTAATTTCCCGCTAAAGTAAACGTCGTTACTTTCTCCATCGCCTTTTTCTTCAGTTTCTCCGAGAGAAAAGCGCTCAACAAATTCTTTATCAGATTGAAACGACAAGCAGATATATTTAGGCTTAATAAGGTAAGGTTACATTGATCTGCTTAAGTCACGCGTTATATAAACCATTTTGATGAATATATATGTAGGACTTAATAAAGACTAAAGTTAAAAGTATTCGGTCTGTTTGATATGGTTTTCCCCATGTAGGAAGTTTAGTTCCAGTTTGTTTTACAAATGTTGAATTTCTCCTATTTAGTACAGTGTTATTTATCACTTCGAAGGGTGTTCGAGTGTGAGCACTCTTGAGAGACGTAAAGTTCTCTTGTAGAAAACGTGGCCTCCCGCACTTAACTCTAAACGGTTTGAAATTCGGACTTTGAAGCTTCATGTCTCCGAAATGAAAATAAGTGTTATTAAAACCAATTGTAGACAAATCGACATTTTACCAAAACATGTTTACAGGAGTTACTTTTTCCAGAAATGTTCCTGTTTTTGTAAAAATAAACAATCGTTCTCAAAACGCAATAAAAGTACGAAAATTGTGTAAAATACACAAAATCGCCACCAATATATATAATACAAGTTGTGAATTTTGCATTTCCATTTTTTTGTGAACGTTAGTGATTATTTTTAAATCAACTAGCACTCTTCAAGATTTGACGTGATGACAAAAGAATGGTGAAATGTGACCAGGGTGAAAAGAAAACATTTCCGCTTCTGTCGGAAATGCATGCTCACATTGGCGCGCTCCGGTTTGTATGTACATTTCGGTGAAGACGAAAAAGATACCGGGCATGGGGAATGTGCAGAGGGTTTGTTAGTAAAATAGATTTCATCTGGCTTTATTTTCTGGGATGAATCCCAACTGCATTTTTGCCAAATTCGGATCGTCACTTTGTTGTTTCCTGACTGTCTCTGGGCTAGCATATTCCATGGTTATGGAATAGTTTTCCACCGTCGTTGAGATTGGCAGAATCTTCGGGTGTCAAGTGGGACGCATCTGTTCCGTAATGACTTTTGGTTAGTTCTGTCATCTGAGGGTTATTTATCTACTATTTTTTTGATAATCCATTTTATTACAAGTTTTACATTGCTTTGTGACTTGTCTAAAGAGAAAAGCCAAGCAAAATGACACCTTTTATTGGCTAACTAAAAAGATTACAATATGCAAGCTTTCGAGGCAACTCAGGCCCCTTCTTCAGGCAAGATGTAATCTACTGACTTGTCTAAATAATTTTTTACTTTTACTGTTTCATTTTTAAAATAACGCATAATTTACGTCAACTACGTAAAGGCAGACAGCAACCCAGTACAGGAAAAAAGCTTACAGCATCCGGGGATCCCAGGCAGCCTCCCATCCACGTACTGGCAGAGCGCATGCGTATTTAACCTCGTAGATCAAACTACATCGGGTGCTTTTACACTGGTATGGCGTAAGCAAAGCTGCGCTTCATAATGCTGGTTATATATTGAAGATCGGGGTGGAGCGCTTCCATTGGAAAGAAAAAAGATGCATTTCAAAGGCATACACTGATGTTCAGGTTGAGTATAACAGTAATGAATAAAAGCGTACAGCATTCGATGTTGCAAGGCGGTCTAACAGCCACGTATACTGGGCGAACCGTGCATCTTGAACTTCCTAGATCAGACGCTTTCAAACGGGTATGGCCATAATCAACAGTAGCGCTCCATAATGGTGGTTATAAATTGAAGTTCGGGTGGGTCGCTAACAATGGAAAGAATAAAGATGCAGTTCCCAGGCATACGCTGATGGTCAGGTGGCGTACTTACAGTACAGGAAAAAAGCTTACAGCATCCGGGCATCCCAGGCAGCCTCCCATCCAAGAACTGGCAGAGCGCATGCGTATCTAACCTCGTAGATCAAACTACATCGGGTGCTTTTACACTGGTATGGCCGTAAGCAAAAGCGGCGCTTCATAATGCTGGTTATATATTGAAGATCGGGGTGGAGCGCTTCCATTGGAAAGAAAAAAGATGCATTTCAAAGACATACACTGATGTTCAGGTTGAGTACAATAGTAATGAATAAAAGCTTACACCATTCGATGTTGCAAGGCGGTCTACCAGCCTCGTATACTGGGCGAACTTTGCGTCTTTAACTTCCAAGATCAGACGCTTTCAAACTGGTATGGCCATAATCAACTGCAGCGCGCCATAATGCTGGTTATAAATTGAAGTTCGGGTGCGTCGCTAACAATGTACAGGATAAAGATTCAGTTCCCAGCCATGCAATGATAGGCAGGTGGCGTACTTACAGTACAGGAAAAAAAGCTTAAGGCATCCGGGGATCCCAGGCAGCCTCCCATCCAAGGACTGGCAAAGCGCATGCGTACACTGTAAAATATTGCTGTAAATTTACAGTCAGTTTCCTACAGTATTTTCCTGTATTTTCTTTACACAGTAACATACTGTAATGTTTTAAAGTATTGCTGTATATTTACAGCAGATAACTGTTTTCAATGCTTTTCTCCCTAAATACAGTAACATACAGTAACATACTGAAAATACGGTAGCATACTGGACAAGCAATGCATTCTGGGATTGGTTTGTGAGGAGGAGGTGTACGCTGAGCTGAGATTTAAGATCAGTAACATTAGAACTTTTAAGAGTACTCTTACGTACTGCTAATTAGGTTATAGCTTATCATTTATCACCCAGCCTATTCAGTTAATTTATTTTTGATAGTATTTTTTTGCACTTTACATTGTTGAACTGCATTTGGTGTTTGGTGTTTGTGAAGCGGGAGAACGTGTCGGCAACAGAATAGAAAGATCCAGAAACAATTTGTTGCGGTTTTGACTTGGTGAGCCTCTTTCTCTTTTGCTTTATATTTTTTTTTTTTTTTTTTTTTTTTTTTTGTCTTCGTTAGCGAGTTGGTTAGTTATTCGTTTTACAATTGTTTCACGCTGTCGGCCATCTTGTTTGTACATGTGCAGTTAGTTTGTACTTAGCAAGGTATCGTATAGCTTTTAGAGCCCGCACAACCATTTCTCCCTGCTCGTAAAGTGGAAAGCCCTCTTGTCCAGTTAATATTTAAACACTATCTTTATTTTTAACTTGGCACAAAGTGCTGTGTCTATACGTTTTGGGCCAGTAGGTCATGAGACCAAATAAATTTATTCTAAAGTAAAATGGGACATTTGGCATTGTAAAATAACGTAGATGTTATAATTCAACATCATTTTACATGTAAGGCATCCAGTACACGAGTTTGAAACTAATTTAACTCAGGAAACTTTAAAGTTTGTCAAAGCAGTAGTGGAAACTTAGCCGTTAGTTGCAAGTTGTCAGGAAAGCAACATAATAAAAGCAGCGAGTGTTTTTTTTTTTTTATCTCGACTTGTTAGATTATACAACTGATCCAAAAATGCTGCAGTGTCAGTTCTGTGATCGTGCTTTTCAATCAATATTGTTATTTAGTCAGCATATGAAAATCCATAGTCATGTTCCTAATACTGCTTTTAAATGTGGCATTCCAGATTGCTGTAGGTCCTTCAAAAAGTTTGCAGCTTTCAAGTCCCATATATACAGAGACCATAACAGGGGGGCTGCAAAGCGGGATGTAACACAGACAGACCTAGGACTTCATGCTTTAAACTTAGTCTGTTACATTTCTTTGTGCCAAGCAAAATTTAGCGATTTAAAAAGCTTCTTTGCTCACTTGAAGTCTCACATTAAAGAAGGAACCGTAGTATCTTGCCTATTTAGATGTAATAAAAGATTTTCTGTGATATCCACATTTTCCTCTCATTTATCCAGAAATCATCGAAATTGTTCAGTGGAAAGGCTCGGTCACAACATTCTGGAGGCAAATGTTCCAGGGCAGATGTGCACATCTTATAGTGATGTGGATGAACACTTGAGTACGCAGTGTGAGGTTGATATAGACTCTGTTGATGGTGCCAAGGAGTCAGATATAGGCCTAGTACCAGATATTGCAGATGAGTGTCTATTTTTAAAGAATTTGGCATTGTTTTACTTAAAATTGCAGGCAAAGTTGGTTCTACCATCTTCAGTAATTCAAACGGTAATTGAAGGGTTGCAGGACATACATGACATTAGCCAGTCACATGTGTTGCACAAACTAAATGAAAAATTGACTACTCTTGGAATTTCAGAAAATGATAGAAGGAGTGTTCTTGATGTCATGAAAGCTGAGGATCTTTTCCGGATTTGCAATACCCATGCACTAAAAACGGATTTGAGGAGAAAGTCTTTTTATAAAGAGTATTTTAAATATGTGGATCATGTTCCCATCTGCCTTGGAATAAATGAATCAGGCAAGGAAATATTTGCTCAGTACATTCCAATTAAACAAACGTTAGAAGCACTGTTTTGTTGTGAATCAGTCAGGAAACAATATAAGAAAACAAAAGCTGAAATCCGAACAGAATACATTCTCAGTGATGTTTGGGATGGCAGAAACATTTATGAAAACAGCCTGTTTAAAACTGATTCAGAATCTTTAGGTTTAATCTTATATCAGGATGCCTTTGAAGTTGCTAATCCACTTGGATCAGGAAAGAAAAAACACAAGATTCTTGCTGTTTATGTCACACTTGCAAACCTCTTGCCTTTCTGTAGGGCAAGCATTGACCACATGCAGTTAGTTTTATTGTGCAGGGAGCAGGATTTTAAATACTTTGGTCAGGACGTTGTCTTCAGTCCTCTGATTAAAGACCTTAAAGACCTTGAGGAGAATGGTATTACGTTAGCCGATGGAAAATTGCACAAAGGTACATTGTGTGCCATAGCAGGAGACAATCTCGGCTCAAATTACATTGGTGGATTTGTCGAAAATTTTAGTAGGAGTAGCAACTTTTGCAGATATTGTGAGATTGACCGACAAACATTCCAGTCAGCACCCTGACAAAGGCTTTAACAAGAACAGTGAAGTCTTATGAACAGAATGTTAAAGATTTAGATGCTGCCAGAGCTGACAGTGTTGTTGGTGTCAAATTCAATTCTGTTTTTAATGAGTTGAAGTATTTTCATGTTTGTCAGCCAGGATTACCTCCCTGTCTTGGACATGATCTTTTGAGGGTGTTGTGTCCAATGACCTTGCATTGTTCATTGATCATCTTGTGATTCAAGAGAAGCAGTTCACATACCTCGAATTAAATCGGCATTAATCAATTCAGGTACCTTGGCAATGATGCACATGATAAGCCATGTGAAGTACACCCAGGTGGTGAGAAATTACGTGGTCATGCAGCACAGAACTGGTGCTTGCTCAGGCTTTTACCTGTTTTGGTGGGGGAAAAGATTGACAGTTCATCTGAAAATGAGGTTTGGCAATTAATACTACAACTCAGACAAATAGTAGAGCTTATTTGTGCTCCTGCCATTAACACTGGTCAGATAGCATGTTTATCAGTCATGATAGATGAATATATAGACACTCGAGCAAAGACTTTTCCGTGTCACCCTCTTAAACCAAAACATCACTACATGTGTCATTATCCTGAGCTCACTAATTGGTTTGGTCCTCTCATTCAGTTGTGGACGCTCCGTTTTGAGAGTAAGCACTCGTACTTTAAGCAGTGTGCAAGAAAATTGCACAATTTCAAGAACCTGAGTGCTACATTAGCAGAAAGACATCAGCTTCTGCAAGCATACTTAAATGCAGGTAATTTTTATCCTGAAAGTTGTGTAGTGGAGAGAGGGACAGATTTTCATATAAATGACTACAATGATGACATTAGAGGGTCAGTTGCTTACCTAAAGTTTCAGCCAGGAGACACGATAGCAACAAATGAAGTGACTATAAAAGGAACACTTTACAAAAGAACATGCATGTTGTTCTGGACAGAAATGATGAGGGTCTTGTATTTGGGAAAATTGAGTTGATTCTCATTCATGGCAATTCCAATGTACATTTTGCCACAAAGAAATATCAGTCTTTTTGCCTTGTGGACCAGGGAATTCACTGTTTGACATCACAAAATTTGGGTGACTTATGCATTAATCAAAATAACCTACCTGATTACTATCCTTTGCCTGAATACTCCTTGTGTGGTCTGTCTGTAATAGTTCTTCATCATTCTTTTCCATTACTAGAATGATGTCTGAGTTACAAGAAGAAATTAAGCAAACTGTATTGTCAGTAATACCAGGCCTTCCTGAGGAGCGACTCAATCAGTTAGTTGAGAAACTTATAGGCCTAGGAGTAGAGAGCTTTGAAGATTTAGTGTATGTGAAAGAAGAGGACATCTTAGAGTTCATACAACCTATCCAGTGCCGAAAACTGCTCAATGCCTGGAAACATCACGGTAAGTGATTAGCCAATAAGCTAATTATGTTGTGCTGCATTGTTTATGGTATCATTCTTGAGTCAATATTTAATTTCTTAATTCATTTTTCAGAACAAAAAAGCAGCATTTTGGCTCAGCAATTTGTTCAAGCTAGCTCTCCTCAACATTCACCACAAACAAGCTCCTCAGGCTCCTCTGTAAGTAGCATGGGATATTCTGCATCTTCTACCAGTGTGTCTCCTGTGTTTGTTACCTGGCCTGAAACCTTCCAAATACCCTGGGACTCAATGCCAACTGGTATACAAATGGCTATTGCAAATTGCCAGAGACCTTCACCTGCTGACCGGAGACAAATGATAAGGGTCCTTGCTGATGAAATAAGAAAACATGAATCAAATCCCACCAGATCACAATGCCTTATAGTTGTTCGCCAAATAGTCAAGCAGTATCCAAAGAGTTTTGCAGACATGATTGGTGACAAGCAGATTGCAGGTGGATATGCTTCTCTTCTGTCACAGCTCAAAGTGCGCATAGAGCATCTGAACCGGAGCAACACACTAAGTCATCGGATCCAGAGTAATGAGAGTGGAACCATTAAAAAGAGAAGCACCAAAGACTCCTATGGTTGCACACGATGGGAGCCTGAACTTCCAGCTGGTGAAAGTTATGACAGCCTTGAAGTGAAGCGTCAAAGAATGGAGGAGATATTTCTTTATGAGGGAAGCACTGGAGCAGACAGAGGAGAAGTTTGTAAGTTGATGGAGGAAACATATTGCTACCAGCGTCGAATGATAAATGCCATCCCATCTCCTATCATTGCCAGTTTGAAAACAAAATGGCCATACCTCTTCATGCAGAGGTATATGAATAGTCATTTTGAACTACTCACTGACAGAAATGTCCTCAGCCATTTGGAAATGTCATTTAAAGAATGTGGGAAACTCATTACTGAGTATTTTAAAGCCAAGCCAACTAATGCCATTGTTCAGAATGTCCTAACCAGGGGAGAAGAGGATGTGGCTGCCTGTGTCTTGCAGCTACTCCTTGCACATTTTGAGGAGAAAATGGATGGGCTCATCCTTCAAACAGATGTGAGTTAAATATTTTCAAAAAATTATATTTATGACTGTATGTATGACTTATTTCTAATTGTTTGCATGCTGCGTCTATTTATTTATTTATTTTACTTCAGGCATTTGCCACTTCAGCAGACATCCACGGAACACTCAACTTGCCTGGCAGTCCTCGACTAATAATTCTTGGTATGTAAACATAATAGTGTGGAAATCTCATTTTACTAGATAAAAGTTACTCAGGTTTCAGAGGACTCAGTACAGAGTCATGGGTATATTTTTGTAATCTTTATTTTCAGGTCAAAATCTAAGTAACCAGCGGTGGATGGTGAGCATTGAAGGTCACGTTGTATGTGAAGGAACACAACCCAGCTTTGTCTCTGGACTTGCAGCTGTATTTGCTTCATATTACAATTTCAACCTCCAGTATCAAGAAGAGGCTGCATGCACCCTTGAGTTTGTTCAAAGGTAAGGCATTGGCTTATTTTCTATCCATATATTGTTATTAAAACTGACATACAGTTCCATTAGACTTTATTACACACTGCCTGTAAAACGTTTATACACTACTGAGCTTAATCTCTTTCTCTCATGCTCTATCAAACATTTCACCTTTAACCACCCTGACATACACCATGATGTTCTTTCTCTAAATTAAATTAGATAAAATTGGTACAGGCAGTCATGTACATTTGTTTTAAAGAATGCAAATTGCAGTCATGACAAAGTGAGTTATCATTATTTTTTATATAAACAAGTAAATGTGTTTTTTTTTCTTTGTTATTTAGACGATTTCTTGACATCAATCCTGAACGAGGGTCCAAGGCCAAGCAAGGAAAACTTGTATCTAAGAAGACTGGCCGAGTAGTCCAAAAAAAGAAAAGCTCAGTAAACCCTCATGTTTCCTCTCTACTTCGTAAGATAATGGACTTTGAATGGAATTTTGTCTGAGTTCATCCAAGACCACTTTCTCAATGTTAATTTTGACAGTTTCAGTATTATTTATCTAATATGGTGTTCATATTCTGTTCTAATGTAAAACTCAAGATTGGTTCACTTTTAAATTTACCACTGAACAATACACTATGTTTATTGAGTGAGTTTCCCACTTTTGTTGCAATGATTTGTTTATCTGAAATAATGCAAATTTAAAATAAATGTTAATTGAAATGTTTCAAATGAAAGCATTATTTGTTTTCATTTACATCCATCTTAGTCAGTAAAAATTGCAATATAATGTTAATATCAATGCTGTAGTGACAATATGCTACTAGAAAAAAACACCATACAAAATGGTAATCACAGTATGACCACTGTAAAAATACAAAATTTTTTTCATGTAATTTTACAGTAAAATACTGGCAGCAGAGTTGCCAGCCACTTACTGTAGAAATACAGAGATGCTACTGTAATTGACTTTTACAGTATTACACTGTAATTCATAATACAGTATTGTACAATAATATTACAGTATCATACTGTATTATGAAATTACAGTGTAATACTGTAAATGTTAATTACAGCAGCATCTCTGTATTTCTACAGTAAGTGGCTGGCAACTCTGCTGCCAGTATTTTACTGTAAAATTACACCGAAAAACTGCAGTATACGTGGCTGGCAGACCGCCTTGCAACATCGAATGCTGTACGCTTTTATTCATTACTGTTGTACTCATCCTGAACATCAGTGTATGCCTTTGAAATGCATCTTTTTTCTTTCCAATGGAAGCGCTCCACCCGATCTTCAATATATAACCAGCATTATGTAGCGCAGCTTTTGCTTACGGCCATACCAGAGTAAAAGCACCCGATGTAGTTTGATCTAGGAGGTAAAACACGCATGCGCTCTGCCAGTAGTTGGACGGGAGAGTGCCTGGGATCCCCGGATGATGTAAGCCATTTTCCTGTAATGTACTGTACTACTCAACCTGACCATCAGCGTATGCCTGGGAACTGCATCTTTATCCTTTCCATTGTTAGCGACCCACCCGAACTTCAATTTATAACCAGCATTATGGAACGCTACTGTTGATTATGGCCATACCAGTTTGAAAGCGTCTGATCTTGGAAGTTAAAGACGCAAGGTTCGCCCAGTATACAGAGGCTGGTAGACCGCCTTGCAACATCGAATGCTGTAAGCTTTTATTCATTACTGTTGTACTCAACCTGAACATCAGTGTATGCCTTTGAAATGCATCTTTTTTCTTTCCAATGGAAGCGCTCCACCCGATCTTCAATATATAACCAGCATTATGTAGCGCAGCTTTTGCTTACGGCCATACCAGAGTAAAAGCACCCGATGAAGTTTGATCTAGAGGTAAACACGCATGCGCTCTGCCAGTTCTTGGATGGGAGGCTGCCTGGGATCCCCGGATGCTGTAAGCTTTTTCCTGTACTGTAAGTACGCCACCTGACCATCATTGCATGGCTGGGAACTGAATCTTTATCCTGTACATTGTTAGCGACCCACCCGAACTTCAATTTATAACCAGCATTATGGAACGCTACTGTTGATTATGGCCATACCAGTTTGAAAGCGTCTGATCTTGGAAGTTAAAGACGCAAGGTTCGCCCAGTATACGAGGCTGGTAGACCGCCTTGCAACATCGAATGCTGTAAGCTTTTATTCATTAATGTTGTACTCATCCTGGACATCAGTGTATGCCTTTGAAATGCATCTTTTTTCTTTCCAATGGAAGCGCTCCACCCGATCTTCAATATATAACCAGCATTATGTAGCGCAGCTTTTGCTTACGGCCATACCAGAGTAAAAGCACCCGATGTAGTTTGATCTAGGAGGTAAACACGCATGCGCTCTGCCAGTTCTTGGATGGGAGGCTGCCTGGGATGCCCGGATGCTGTAAGCTTTTTTCCTGTACTGTAAGTACGCCACCTGACCATCATTGCATGGCTGGGAACTGAATCTTTATCCTTTCCATTGTTAGCGACCCCCCGAACTTCAATTTATAACCAGCATTATGGAACGCTACTGTTGATTATGGCCATACCAGTTTGAAAGCGTCTGATCTTGGAAGTTAAAGACGCAAGGTTCGCCCAGTATACGAGGCTGGTAGACCGCCTTGCAACATCGAATGCTGTAAGCTTTTATTCATTAATGTTGTACTCATCCTGGACATCAGTGTATGCCTTTGAAATGCATCTTTTTCTTTCCAATGGAAGCGCTCCACCCGAACTTCAATATATAACCAGCATTATGAAGCGCCGATTTTGCTTACGGCCATACCAGAGTAAAAGCACCCGATGTAGTTTGATCTAGGAGGTAAAACACGCATGCGCTCTGCCTGTTCTTGGATGTGAGAGTGCATGGGATCCCCGGATGCTGGAAGCTATTTTCCTATACTGTACTACTCAACCTGACCATCAGCGTATGCCTGGGAACTGCATCTTTATCCTTTCCATTGTTAGCGACCCACCCGAACTTCAATTTATAACCAGCATTATGGAACGCTGCTGTTGATTATGGCCATACCAGTTTGAAAGCGTCTGATCTTGGAAGTTAAAAAGCAAGGTTCGCCCAGTATACGAGGCTGGTAGACCGCCTTGCAACATCGAATGCTGTAAGCTTTTATTTATTACTGTTGTACTCATCCTGGACATCAGTGTATGCCTTTGAAATGCATCTTTTTCTTTCCAATGGAAGCGCTCCACCCGATCTTCAATATATAACCAGCATTATGTAGCGCAGCTTTTGCTTACGGCCATACCAGAGTAAAAGCACCCGATGTAGTTTGATCTAGGAGGTAAAGCACGCATGCGCTCTGCCTGTGCTTGGATGTGAGAGTGCATGGGATCCCCGGATGCTGTAAGCTTTTTTCCTGTACTGTAAGTACGCCACCTGACCATCATTGCATGGCTGGGAACTGAATCTTTATCCTTTCCATTGTTAGCGACCCACCCGAACTTCAATTTATAACCAGCATTATGGAACGCTACTGTTGATTATGGCCATACCAGTTTGAAAGCGTCTGATCTTGGAAGTTAAAGACGCAAGGTTCGCCCAGTATACGAGGCTGGTAGACCGCCTTGCAACATCGAATGCTGTAAGCTTTTATTTATTACTGTTGTACTCATCCTGGACATCAGTGTATGCCTTTGAAATGCATCTTTTTCTTTCCAATGGAAGCGCTCCACCCGATCTTCAATATATAACCAGCATTATGTAGCGCAGCTTTTGCTTACGGCCATACCAGAGTAAAAGCACCCGATGTAGTTTGATCTAGGAGGTAAAACACGCATGCGCTCTGCCTGTGCTTGGATGGGAGGCTGCCTGGGATCCCCGGATGCTGTAAGCTTTTTTCCTGTACTGTAAGTACGCCACCTGACCATCATTGCATGGCTGGGAACTGAATCTTTATCCTTTCCATTGTTAGCGACCCCCGAACTTCAATTTATAACCAGCATTATGGAACGCTACTGTTGATTATGGCCATACCAGTTTGAAAGCGTCTGATCTTGGAAGTTAAAGACGCAAGGTTCGCCCAGTATACGAGGCTGGTAGACCGCCTTGCAACATCGAATGCTGTAAGCTTTTATTTATTACTGTTGTACTCATCCTGGACATCAGTGTATGCCTTTGAAATGCATCTTTTTTCTTTCCAATGGAAGCGCTCCACCCGATCTTCAATATATAACCAGCATTATGTAGCGCGCTTTTGCTTACGGCCATACCAGAGTAAAAGCACCCGATGTAGTTTGATCTAGAGGTAAACACGCATGCGCTCTGCCAGTTCTTGGATGGGAGGCTGCCTGGGATTCCCGGATGCTGTAAGCTTTTTTCCTGTACTGTAAGTACGCCACCTGACCATCATTGCATGGCTGGGAACTGAATCTTTATCCTTTCCATTGTTAGCGACCCACCCGAACTTCAATTTATAACCAGCATTATGGAACGCTACTGTTGATTATGGCCATACCAGTTTGAAAGCGTCTGATCTTGGAAGTTAAAGACGCAAGGTTCGCCCAGTATACGAGGCTGGTAGACCGCCTTGCAACATCGAATGCTGTAAGCTTTTATTTATTACTGTTGTACTCATCCTGGACATCAGTGTATGCCTTTGAAATGCATCTTTTTTCTTTCCAATGGAAGCGCTCCACCCGATCTTCAATATATAACCAGCATTATGTAGCGCAGCTTTTGCTTACGGCCATACCAGAGTAAAAGCACCCGATGTAGTTTGATCTAGGAGGTAAAACACGCATGCGCTCTGCCTGTGCTTGGATGTGAGAGTGCATGGGATCCCCGGATGCTGTAAGCTATTTTCCTATACTGTACTACTCAACCTGACCATCAGCGTATGCCTGGGAACTGCATCTTTATCCTTTCCATTGTTAGCGACCCACCCGAACTTCAATTTATAACCAGCATTATGGAACGCTACTGTTGATTATGGCCATACCAGTTTGAAAGCGTCTGATCTTGGAAGTTAAAGACGCAAGGTTCGCCCAGTATACGAGGCTGGTAGACCGCCTTGCAACATCGAATGCTGTAAGCTTTTATTTATTACTGTTGTACTCATCCTGGACATCAGTGTATGCCTTTGAAATGCATCTTTTTTCTTTCCAATGGAAGCGCTCCACCCGATCTTCAATATATAACCAGCATTATGTAGCGCAGCTTTTGCTTACGGCCATACCAGAGTAAAAGCACCCGATGTAGTTTGATCTAGGAGGTAAACACGCATGCGCTCTGCCAGTTCTTGGATGGGAGGCTGCCTGGGATTCCCGGATGCTGTAAGCTTTTTTCCTGTACTGTAAGTACGCCACCTGACCATCATTGCATGGCTGGGAACTGAATCTTT
This sequence comes from Polypterus senegalus, assembly GCF_016835505.1. Classification (NCBI taxonomy): domain Eukaryota; kingdom Metazoa; phylum Chordata; class Cladistia; order Polypteriformes; family Polypteridae; genus Polypterus; species Polypterus senegalus. The sequence continues at coordinate 163,855,216 of NC_053155.1, forward strand.
ATCCTTTCCATTGTTAGCGACCCACCCGAACTTCAATTTATAACCAGCATTATGGAACGCTACTGTTGATTATGGCCATACCAGTTTGAAAGCGTCTGATCTTGGAAGTTAAAGACGCAAGGTTCGCCCAGTATACGAGGCTGGTAGACCGCCTTGCAACATCGAATGCTGTAAGCTTTTATTTATTACTGTTGTACTCATCCTGGACATCAGTGTATGCCTTTGAAATGCATCTTTTTCTTTCCAATGGAAGCGCTCCACCCGATCTTCAATATATAACCAGCATTATGTAGCGCGCTTTTGCTTACGGCCATACCAGAGTAAAAGCACCCGATGTAGTTTGATCTAGGAGGTAAACACGCATGCGCTCTGCCAGTTCTTGGATGGGAGGCTGCCTGGGATGCCCGGATGCTGTAAGCTTTTTTCCTGTACTGTAAGTACGCCACCTGACCATCATTGCATGGCTGGGAACTGAATCTTTATCCTTTACATTGTTAGCGACCCCCCGAACTTCAATTTATAACCAGCATTATGGAACGCTACTGTTGATTATGGCCATACCAGTTTGAAAGCGTCTGATCTTGGAAGTTAAAGACGCAAGGTTCGCCCAGTATACGAGGCTGGTAGACCGCCTTGCAACATCGAATGCTGTAAGCTTTTATTTATTACTGTTGTACTCATCCTGGACATCAGTGTATGCCTTTGAAATGCATCTTTTTTCTTTCCAATGGAAGCGCTCCACCCGATCTTCAATATATAACCAGCATTATGTAGCGCAGCTTTTGCTTACGGCCATACCAGAGTAAAAGCACCCGATGTAGTTTGATCTAGGAGGTAAAACACGCATGCGCTCTGCCTGTGCTTGGATGTGAGAGTGCATGGGATCCCCGGATGCTGTAAGCTATTTTCCTATACTGTACTACTCAACCTGACCATCAGCGTATGCCTGGGAACTGCATCTTTATCCTTTCCATTGTTAGCGACCCACCCGAACTTCAATTTATAACCAGCATTATGGAACGCTACTGTTGATTATGGCCATACCAGTTTGAAAGCGTCTGATCTTGGAAGTTAAAGACGCAAGGTTCGCCCAGTATACGAGGCTGGTAGACCGCCTTGCAACATCGAATGCTGTAAGCTTTTATTTATTACTGTTGTACTCATCCTGGACATCAGTGTATGCCTTTGAAATGCATCTTTTTCTTTCCAATGGAAGCGCTCCACCCGATCTTCAATATATAACCAGCATTATGTAGCGCAGCTTTTGCTTACGGCCATACCAGAGTAAAAGCACCCGATGTAGTTTGATCTACGAGGTAAAACACGCATGCGCTCTGCCTGTGCTTGGATGTGAGAGTGCATGGGATCCCCGGATGCTGTAAGCTATTTTCCTATACTGTACTACTCAACCTGACCATCAGCGTATGCCTGGGAACTGCATCTTTATCCTTTCCATTGTTAGCGACCCCCCGAACTTCAATTTATAACCAGCATTATGGAACGCTACTGTTGATTATGGCCATACCAGTTTGAAAGCGTCTGATCTTGGAAGTTAAAGACGCAAGGTTCGCCCAGTATACGAGGCTGGTAGACCGCCTTGCAACATCGAATGCTGTAAGCTTTTATTTATTACTGTTGTACTCATCCTGGACATCAGTGTATGCCTTTGAAATGCATCTTTTTTCTTTCCAATGGAAGCGCTCCACCCGATCTTCAATATATAACCAGCATTATGTAGCGCAGCTTTTGCTTACGGCCATACCAGAGTAAAAGCACCCGATGTAGTTTGATCTAGGAGGTAAACACGCATGCGCTCTGCCGCTGAGAGTGCTGCCAGTTACTGTACTTGGATGCCTGGGAACTGCATCTTTATCCTTTCCATTGGAGGCTGCCTGGGATACCCGGATGCTGTACGAGGCTGGTAGCTTAAGCTTTCCTGTACTCACTGTGAAATGCATCTTTTTCTTTCCAATGGAAGCGCCACCCGATCTTCAATATATAACCTGACCATACGGCCATACCAGAGTGCATGGCTGGGTAAAACACTGAATCTGTAAGCTATACCTTCAACCTGACCATTGCATGGCTGGGAACTGAATCTTTATCCTTTCCATTGTTAGCGACCCCCACTTCAATTTATAACCAGCATTATGGAACGCTACTGTTGATTATGGCCATACCAGTTTGAAAGCGTCTGATCTTGGAAGTTAAAGACGCAAGGTTCGCCCAGTATACGAGGCTGGTAGACCGCCTTGCAACATCGAATGCTGTAAGCTTTTATTTATTACTGTTGTACTCATCCTGGACATCAGTGTATGCCTTTGAAATGCATCTTTTTCTTTCCAATGGAAGCGCTCCACCCGATCTTCAATATATAACCAGCATTATAGCGCAGCTTTTGCTTACGGCCATACCAGAGTAAAAGCACCCGATGTAGTTTGATCTAGGAGGTAAAACACGCATGCGCTCTGCCAGTTCTTGGATGGGAGGCTGCCTGGGATTCCCGGATGCTGTAAGCTTTTTTCCTGTACTGTAAGTACGCCACCTGACCATCATTGCATGGCTGGGAACTGAATCTTTATCCTTTCCATTGTTAGCGACCCCCCGAACTTCAATTTATAACCAGCATTATGGAACGCTACTGTTGATTATGGCCATACCAGTTTGAAAGCGTCTGATCTTGGAAGTTAAAGACGCAAGGTTCGCCCAGTATACGGTTCTGGAGACCGTCTTGCAACATCGAATGCTGTAAGATTTTATTCTTTACTGTTGTACTCAACCTGAACATCAGTGTAAGTAGTATAGGGGCGTCACTATTATACCTCATCAGATTTTGAAAGGTGTATGTCCCGCCCCCCTGGCATTTCCAGTACCCACCTGCTGCCACCTGGTTAATGGGCATTTCCCCCCGCGGCCTGATCTCTGCCCTTTATCGGGTGCGCTGTTTGACCGGCATCCGAACTTTTGTCAGTCGTGCGCAAGGAAAATGGTCGGCCGATCTTAGCCTTGATGCTAAAACTGGGGGGGCTGATCATCTTTGTTATCCGAGACGGACCTTTGGGAGCCTGTAAGGTGTCATAAAAGGTAAGTCATCAATGGGGCGGAGCAGACATTCTGCTCCTATCTGCTTGCAGCGCTCGGGGGTGTGTACAGAGAGTACAGAGAGCGTGATTGACAGACCCCGGATGTACAAGAAAACTTTAGAGAGAATCTTTTACACACCCAAGGAGCCTGGCAGTTTTGGTGGTGTTAACAGCTTGTTGAGAAATGCATCAAGTCGTCGGAAAAATGTTAAGCGAAAAAACGTATTGGAGTGGATGAATAGCCAATATACCTACAGTGTGCACAAACCAGCACAGCTCAGGTTCAAGAGAAACAGAACAATTGTATCAACGATTGATGACCAATGGCAAGCAGATTTGGTAGAGATGTGTTATTACTCAAAATTCAATGATAATCATAAATTTATCCTTACCTGTATCGATGTGCTCTCAAAATATGCTTGGGCTGTACCATTAAAGGCCAAGACAGGGAAAGAAGTTTCTCGGGGTTTTAGTTTGATCTTTAGAGAGGGCCGAGTTCCTAAGAAGCTACAGACAGACCAAGGCAATGAATTTCATAACACATTGGTGCAAAAACTTCTAAGACAGAACAATATTGTACATTTTGTCACAAACAGCGATGTAAAGGCCAGCATAGTAGAACGGTTCAATAGAACCTTAAAGTCCAAAATGTGGAAATATTTTACATATGCCAATACTTTTCGGTATATAGATGTCCTGTCAGACTTTCTCCAGAGTTATAACCACAGTTTTCACACCACGATTAAAACAAGACCTGTAGATGTGACTCCGGAAAATGCTCTGAGTGTTTGGAAAACAGTCTATGGCAGGACCGGGCAAAGAAAATCTACTCCGTGCACTTTCAAAATAGGTGATCATGTCCGTGTTTCAAAATTAAAAGGTGTATTCGAAAAAGGCTATGAGCAGTCGTTTACAGATGAAATATTTATTATCTTGGACTGTTTTAAACGGATCAAACCTGTCTATAAACTAAAAGATTACGCAGGTGATGAAATTCAAGGGACGTTTTATGCAGAAGAGTTACAAAAAATAAACCCCGATGCTAATCAGGTGTACCACATCCAGAAAATTCTAGCCACTCGTGGGCGTGGTAGAAACAAGCATGTATTGGTAAAATGGCTTGGCTGGGACAAGAAATTTAACAGTTGGGTCAAGGCTTCAGAAGTGAAAGACATAAGGAGTTGAGAAAGCAAGAAAAAAAAAAAATGTCTAAAGTCAGAAATGGATTTTATGTGACACTGCCGAGTAATTCATCGGCCAGGACTTTTCCCAAGAACACGATAGCATCATTCACCGTGCAGCTAGCCAAGACAATAGAACTGTCCAGAGACTGGGAAGTGGCATTGGTGGAACTGACTTACCCAAAAACGTTCAATTCCATCACTCAGCCAACACAATTTACACTAATGAATGAGGAAACAAGATCAACAAAATGGACATACACTTTAAACAAAGGTTATTTCAGGAATATAGAAGCATTGTTGTCGGAAATGAATCATGTCATTAATACCAACCCGTCATCACCTAAGACAATACTTAAATACAATCCAGCCAGTAGAACCGTTCGCCTGATGGGTGATAAAGGCATTTTGCTTCAAGTGTCTGGGGAGCTGTCTTACATTCTCGGGTTTGATCATGATAAGCCGTGTTACAAGTCACCTAACTCGGCTGATATCACAGGTGGTTTTTCCACCATGTTTGTGTATACAGATATTATCGAACCACAACTTGTTGGAGATACGCATGCACCATTACTGAGATGTGTAAACATAAAAGGTGGAGACGGTGCAAATGTCACCATATTTTTTGAAAAGCCACACTACATACCTCTCGCCGTGCAAAGCTTCAATACTATAAGGATTGAAATTAAGACGGACCAGAATAAACCAGTTCCGTTCCAGTATGGTAAAGTAATAATCAAGTTGCATTTTCGTCCAGCAAGATCTATCAATTTTAAACATGCTTGTAACAAAAAACTATGGAGATCCACGCACCTACGCATCTTATTACAAGACACAAGCTGGCAATGGTCTACCAGGGTTTCATGGTCTTCCGGTCCAGTACGGTGGTGGTATTGGTGGTATTTTTAAAGCTCTCTTCAGAAAAGCAGTATCTCTGTTTAGGCGTGGGCTAGAAATTGCTAAACCTCATGTCAAGTCTGCAGCGAAAAGCATTGCTAATGATGTCATGAGTCACGTGGCAGGTGCTGTAATGAATAAAGTTGCAACACCCCAACAAGAAGGTTCTGGTATGATTGTTATAAAGAGAGGTGTCAAGAGAAAAAGACACACACCCCATCTAGCACTGCTCGGGCCACCTGCACGACCCAGGAAGAGAGCAAATAGGAAAAAAGCTCGACACTCTGCCAAAAGAAAAGAAAGTCAACCAAGAGAAGATCCAGAACTAAGCAAAATTCTGGTGATATATTCTAAACATGGCTTTTGTACACTGTGCGTCAGATGAATGTGCAAAATCGGAACTGGACGTATTTCAACTGTCGCCAACACAAACCAGCATTGAAAAAAGCTACTATGCCGAAGTGCCGCCTCTCACAGCATTGTCAGAAAGTGCTCCACTTGAGTTTTCGATTGCCGGAAATGATCAATACCTGGACCTCAACAACACACTCCTCTTCTTAAGCTGTAAAATACATAAAAATGATGGAACAACTCTGGCTGCCGATTCACATGTTGCCCTTGTAAACTACCCGATTGCTTCTTTGTTCAGTCAGGTGGACATCACCGTCGGGGACAGACTGATTAGCCAGAGTAATAACTGTTACCCATATCGAGCTTTTATCGAAACCGTACTAAATTACGGAGACGAGACCCTGAAAACACAATTTTCAGCTGGACTGTTCTATAAAGACACACCCGGTCACCACGAAGTCACTGCTCTGGATGGCCCAAATTTGGGGTTCAATAAAAGGGCTGCTTACTCGACCAGAAGCCGCAGGATTGATTTATTAGGGCACATCCATGCAGATCTGTTCTTTCAAGAGAAATTATTAATTAATGGGGTTGATGTGAAAATAAAGTTGGTACGGAATAAGGATGACTTTTGTCTGATGAGCAATGGTGATCAATTTAAGGTCACCATATTATCAGCATCATTGTTTGTGAAAAGAGTTCAAGTCAACCGTAAACAAACCTGAAACCTTGGCCCATTTTGCTAATTCACTGGTGAAATTTTCAAGGGGAAAGAAAAGGGTGAAAAATGGCCCCCAGGTGTAAAAATTTGCTAAAACTACCTTTTTATTTAACCCTTTTTTTAAAACAACAGGAATTTTTCCCCAAAAAAGAACCTCAGGGCTGAAAAAAAGATTTGCCGAATGAAATCGTGAAATTAGGTAGGGGTTTTTTACTTAAATTAACATGTCCCGCTTTTTTCCTTCAGTTAAAACCGGGAATTTGGCTGCAGCCTCTGGAAAATGGACCCCTGTACGGGGGAAAGGATTTTTCATTACCCTTCGATCAACCCCCCCTTTTTGGGGAGATCTTTTTTTAAAAAATCCCCCTTAAAAAAATTGGGTTTCCCCCTTTTTTTACATAAAACGTTTTTACTTTTTCCCCCAAATTTTAAAAATTTCCCCCAAAAAAGTTTTTAAGATTTCTAAAGATTCTTAAACCGTTTGTTGGGTTTTTTTCCAAGGGCACCTTTATTTTTTTTGAAAAAAAAAGGTTACCAAAACCCGAAATTGGGCCCTTTTTCCGGAATTTATCAAATGAGCAGAAAATTTTACAAAAAGGGGCCTGAAAAAAAAATAAAAATTTTTTAAAAAAAAAAAGTCTGTGGTTTTTGTGTTTAAAAATAAAAAAAGATAAAAAAAAAAAATTAAAAAATTTATTTTTTTTAAAATAAAATAAAATAAAAGAATATTCCAAATAAAAGGGCTTGGTTTTTAAAAAAAAAAAAATAACAATAAAAAAAAAAAGGGGTTTTTTTTTTTATATTTTTTTTTATTTTTTTTTTAAATTTACACGTAATAAATTTTTTAATTTTCCCAAATTAAAAGTATATAAAAAAAAAGAAATGAACAATAAACAAAAAAGATCTAAAAAAATAATAATATTTAAAAACCCAAAAATAAAAAAAATTAAAAATTTTTTTCCTTAATTTTTAATCTTAAAACAGGTTAAAAAAAATTTTAATTTTACCTTAAAAAAAGACTTTTCTAAAAATTGGGCTAATAACCTTGGGATAGTAAAAAAAAATTTTTTCCTTTATTTTTTTAAAAACTTTTTTCCCCTTTTTACTGGTTTTTAAAAAGTTGACCTTTTTTTGACTTGGATTGTTAGAAATTGGTTTTTTCAGGGGTTTTGGGGGCCTGGGGGTTTAAAAAAACCATGGGGGCCAAAATTTTTGTTGTTTGGGGGTTTCCTTTTTTTCCTTGGGAAAAAAAGGGCCCTTTTAAAAAAACCCGTTTTTTCCCGGGGGAAAGAATAAAACCCAATTTTGGTTTTCCCTTTTTTATTTTTCAAAATTTGTCCCCCTTTTGTGCCAAAAAGGGGGGTTTTAAAAAATTTCCCCCCCCCACCCCTTGTCCTTTTTTTCATTTTTTTTTAATTTGATTTTTTGGGGCTTAAGGGGGTTAACGCTTTTGAAATAACCCTTTATTTTGGTCAAGTTGGCTGGGGGGGGGTTCTTTCTTGGGGAAAAGGTAAACAGCTTCTGTATTCTTTTTTCAATGACTCAATAACGTCAAAAAGGAAAAAAAGTTCCATTTTTCAGGGGGTTGGGTTTTTAAAATACCCCCTTTTTTTTTCAAAATTTAAAGTTTTTTTTGATTCGTTTTCCCGAATTTTGGAACTTTCCCATTGCTGTTCTGGTACAAATAATTTTTTTATTACCCCAAAATTTCTTTTGCTATAAAGGGGGTTTTATGCTTTTTTTCTTTAATTCTTTTTTTTCAATTTTTTAAAAAGGGTTTTTTTTAAAATCAATTTCTGGTTTAATAAGCTACCCTGGGGGCTGGGTGAAATTTTTAAATAACCAAAATTTAAAACGCAGAGGCCCAAAAGGCTTTCTTGTTTTTGGTTTTTCCTTTTTTTAACAAGAGGCGAAATTGTTTTAAATTTGGGGGGCATGAAAATTTTGGGCTTTTCCAAAATCCCAAAACAATTTTTACCCCCCTTTTTTT
>NC_053155.1:163863938-163943938 GCF_016835505.1 Polypterus senegalus
TTTTTTTCTGTCCTCCTTGGCCATATGACCTTACTTTTATTCTATGTTAATTAGTGTTCCCTAATTTTAATTAATTTTAATTTGTTTTGTCTTTTTTCTCTTTCTTTATCACGTAAAGCACTTTGAGCTATATTGTTTACATGAAAATGTGCTATATAAATAAATGTTGTTATTGTTCTTGTTGAAATGAGAAATACAGTAGTTGTCTGTAGTATGTTTGGTAAATATGATAATAAATTAAGTATTGTGTCTTTGGTGGGTATTGACAATAATCATCTGGCCCTTGAATAACATTTAATGTATGATTTGGTTACACCAAAATATAATAGTGGTTAGATGACTCAACCATGAGACGGAAAGAAAAATGTGTTTTAACAAAGTATTTATTCCCATTCAGCTAATATACAATCAGAAATACAAACTCTTTACAAACCATTGAATATAAATTATAAAACAGTATTGGCCTTTGAACACAATGTCTTTTCTTATAACAGCATCAGAAATTCCACAATGCAATGAATACAGTATAATTCTACAGTATAAGCTGAAGAATAAAACCAAAATTAACAGACATACTCTACACTAGGCCTGGTGAAGAGTATTCAGTAAACTTAAAAACTTTTATCCAAAAATTTAGAACATAGTGTGAATGTTTATTTCACAAACTTAAATTACAGAGTCACATAGTATTAGATGTTATTGATGCTGAGCATTTACAAAATAAATGAAAAAGCAACACTTATAATTGTGAAATATATTTTTGGCATGATTTAACAGAATAATTGCTATTTAATCACTGAAAAGTCAATAAAACAATGTAAATTTTAATAAAGGTGAACAATGAGAAAGGGACACACAGCTACCCAAGTAGTATGTGGAAGATTTAGTATACAGCACTGAATGTTTTCAAAACTTTACAAAAAGTCAAAAGTTTGACAGAAGTGTGATAACAGAATAGATGAAGAGTATCCACTTTGTTTACACAATGACCATTTCTTAAGTTGGTGTAAAGCATCACCCCATGAGTTTACAAAATGTATTAATAATACAGTTCACCTTCATTTGATAAGAGCGGACGAGCAGACAGCGTGCCTTTTTCTTTCTTGTCTTTATTTGAACAACTAACAAATGTGCAGGCATTACCAATCAAATCACCAGGTGTCAACCCACAATCAGACATCAATAGCTGAACTGAAATGTACACTTATTGATATATAACAATTCCTCCCATCTAAAAATTGAAGTAATTAACTTACAGAAATCAAAAATTGAATTCTATCTTTACATTTAATTTTCAATTAGTCTCTGTGGAGGCTTGCATTATGCAATTGTAACTCTCTTCACAGGGTAATTTTTCTTGAATTGTTACAGCAACAGAAGGTGATGGAGATAATGCACATGGGCTCTGTACTTGTGCTGCTTGAGGAGATGGTAATGGACAGTTTGTAGGAGCAACAGCAGGGGAGTCAACAGGCAGTGTGGGTATAGCTCTAACCAACCCTGATTTTCTCAACTGGTCGAACCTTGAGTAGCCTCTACCTTGTATAGTTTGCTCCACTAGTGCAGGAACCCATTTCTGATCTCCTCTGTAGCTCCTGGCAAGAACTGATTGTCCAATGGCAAAGCTACGTGTAACCTTGTCCGTTGCTTTATGACCTTGTTTGATTTGTCTGTCTTGCACACTGCTTAAATGTCTAATCTAGAGCGAAGAGGGCGCCAAAGAACAACATAGCTGGAGTCTGGTTAGTTGTAGCATGGATGGAATTCGATACCAATTTTGCTGAAGGGTCAGCTTCTCATTTGTCATTGCTCGAAGGGCTCGTTTCAAACTTTGCACAAACCTCTCTGCCTGGCCATTTGTGGCTGGATGCCATGGGGCAGATGTAAGTATGCCATTTTGTGGAGGAAAATCTGAAAATCTGTTGCTGTGAACTGGGGTCCGTTGTCACTCACCAGTTGTTGTGGAACTCCAGTTCTAGCAAATAAATTCCTTAGTACTTCAATAGTGTGAGAAGTAGTGGTGGAGCTCATAATGAAAACCTCTGGCCATTTAGAGCATCGTGACTACCACCAGGAAAGTTGTCCCCATGAATGGTCCTGCAAAGCACAGAATGGATGAAATTCTGAGTAATTTTGGCCACCACACAAAATGGCAAGTGCCTTCATTTTCACCACACCTAGATGTCCCTTTACTCTGTGTCTTGGGCTAGATGGCGGGCAGACTTTCAATCTGGCTGATGGAGAAGCCTCCAGTGGCAGTCGCGAGGCTGTACGTTTCAGCGCTGCATTCGGGCAGCAGCTGTGGCAGGAACTCCTTTCTGCGGGCTGAAAATTGAGGTTAGCGGTTGGTGGTCTGTGACAAGGATGAATTCCCTACCATGAACCTTTTTACACCCCACACTAGAGTCGATTTGGGCATAATTCTTCTCAGCTGCAGACAATGGCGTGATGCAAAAGCTATAGGCCTCTCACTGCCATCTTCCATAACATGAGACATCACTGCTCCAATGCCGTATGGAGAAGCATCACAACAGCTTGATGGAAGGGACGAATTAAAGTGGGTTAGGACTGTGTCAGATGTCACCAGTCTCTTTGCATCTTGGAATGAATTTTCACATTCTGGACCATTTCCACTGTTTTCCAGCTTGTAATAGCTCATTGAGTGGATATAGCACAGTTGCCAGGTTTGGAAGTAATTCACAAACCCCAGGAAGGATCTAAGCTGTGAAACATTTTGTGGTTGTGGTGCCATCAATACAGCCTGAATCTTGTCCTGTGCCCATAAACCTGACACTGGGCTTCAGGAACTCACATTTTCCTCGCCTGGCTCTTAGTCCATACTCTTCTAACCTTTTCAGAACCTTTTTGAGGTTTTCTAAATGCTCTTCATCTGTCGCTCCAGTGACAATAATGTCGTCTAAATAGCATGGCAGTGATGAAGGATCTGATCCATTGCTCTTTGCCAAATACTGGGGCAGAGGCTACCCCAAACACCAGCCTGTTGTAGATAAAGACCCTTTATTGTATTAATGGTCAGGAACACTTTAGAGTCTTCCTCTACTTCCATCTGGAGGTATGCACTTTGAAAACGCTGACCACCCGACAAACTGGCAAAATGTCGGCAGAGGATACTGTTCAGCTTAGCACAGGATTAATGGAGACCTTAAAGTCCCCAGAGCCTGACTGTACCATTTCTCTTTATTATTGGGACAACTGGGGTTGCCCAAGGACTCCAGTTATGCCGTTTGACTCCAACCTATCCAATTCCTTTTCAACCAGGGGTCGGATGGCATAGGGTACTGGGCGTGCCTTGTGGAACCGTGAGGTCGCACCACTCTTAAGTACAATTTTAGCTCTAATGTCTGAAGAGTCCCAATGCCACTCTTAAATACGGGCGGCTTTTCTTAATATCAGCTCTAGGTTCTTTTCTGTAGTCTGTTGCACAACAGGCAAAACACGGAGGCTTTTAATCTCTCTCCAGTCAACTCCCAACTTTCTTAACCACTCACGCCCCATAATGGTGCACCTCCATTTTGTATTATGTGTAAATCAAGTACCTCTTTTCTTCCATTATACTCTACTGTCACATGCAGCACTCCAATAGGCATAACCTTTTCACCTGTGTATGTTCTGAGAAGAACAGAAGAGGGTTCAGCTTCTCCTTCTTGAAATACACCTTGTAATCTTTCAGTGACATAACTGAAACAGCTGAGCCAGTGTCCAATTCCATTTTACCACCTGGCCATCTATCTTGGGGTGAGCCAGATTGCCTGCTTGTCTTTTCCACTAAGGCAACTAAACTTTGCCTTTCCATACGACAAACTCTTTGAATATGGCCCGTTTTGTGGCACTGTCTGCACTCTTCATTTTAAATCGGCACTGTGAGGGAAGATGGGAGTCGGCGTCCACAGCGATCGTTTATGTACTTGCTTTATCTTGGCTGCCGCCATTTTATTTCGCGCTGCTCGTATTCACTCCTCTTTGTAGTTCAAGTGCATCTTTAGCTGCAGTTTCCATTGAAATAGCAATTTCTACTGCTCGTTTAAATGTCAAATCTGCCTCAGTTAACAGCCTCTTCTGGATTCCCTCTTGAAGGATTCCACAAACCAAACGATCACGCAATGCATCGTTTAGCCCGTCACCAAACTGACAATATTCTGATAACTTTTTCAGTTCTGCCACATAAGCCGCAATTGTCTCTCCCTCGTTCTGATTACGCTTATGGAATCTGAAACGTTCGCGATCAGTAATGGCTTTGGTGACAAATGATCCCGCATTACACGGACTAAGTCGTTAAAACTTTTCTCAGCGGGTTTGTCTGGGGCAGTTAAACTACGGAGGAGGCCGTAAGCTTTCCCTCCCATGGCACTCAGTAGCACAGGAACGTGTTTTTCAGCTGGAATATCATTTGCAGCGAAATACTGTTGCAGCCTTTCAACATACATATTCCAATCTTCCGTGGAACTATCAAAAATATCTGCACTGCGTCGGGTCCTTGCTTTTCAGCTTACTCGGTGCGGTTCGCTGCTGTTATTCAGTGTCACAGTGCTCAAAATTAACTGCTTGATCTCGTCGCCACTGTCATGTATTAATAATACAGTTCACCTTCATTTGATAAGAACGGACGAGCAGACAGCGCGTGCCTTTTTCTTTCTTGTCTTTATTTGAACAACTAACAAATGTGCAAGGCATTACCAATCAAATCACCAGGTGTCAACCCACAATCAGACATCAATAGCTGAACTGAAATGTACACTTATACTGATATATAACAGAAAACACATATAAACTCAACAGTAGCATTATCTGCCAAATTCAGATCTGAACCTCTGCAAAACAAGTATTTCTTTACATTATTTCTTGGTGTAACTTCTGAACTTACGCTCAATCTCATTTTGTTTTGTTGTTATTTTTTGTCTAGGGATTTTAATAACCAAGGCTTTTATTTTTGGCATTCTTTTTACTTAAATCTATGTATACTTCGGCTGTCCAATCCTAATTCAGTTCTGCACAAGTTCCTTATGTGCATACTCTATTCAAATGGCTTGATTGGCAAAGGCTTTACCACAGAATAATTGGGTATCTACACAATGTCCATCACCCAAATGTTACTCTCTGGCACCAAGTCAACAGTGATGTTTTCTGACACAATCAAATCTGACCCTGTAAAAAACCTCAAAAACTTAGAAAGTTTAATTTCGTCTACTTCCCTGATATACCTTCTAAGATGATGCTCAATCTCTTTCTGCTTTGGTGTCATATCCACTGAGAATTTCAACATCTTTGACACTTTTTTTGGATGTTGGTTTAAGATCAGTATACATTTTGGTCAACTGGTCATAATTAAGTGCAATTTGATGCTGGATAATGTCCCTCCTGCTGCCTATCACAAACATTGGTTTCTGTACAAGTTCTTTGTGTGGAATCTCCCTGAGGACTGCTGGAAGAGTGTCAAGGGAAGCTCTTTTTCTACACTCATAATTATCTAAAACATCTAAAATGTCATTAAGTTCAACAGAGGAGAAATCCTTCAAAGCTTGTTTGAGGATTTCTTGCTCTTGGACACTTATAAACTGAAAAAAGGTTTCAATTAGGTCATTGTAAACCTTTACAAGTAGAACCTCCTCAAGAAAGGGAAGTGCAAGCTTGATTGGAATGTATTTGCAATATTTGTGTCCTCTCCAGAAAATGCGGGCAATAGCTTTCCAAGTGTCAGCCTTAAAATCATGTCTAATGAATGGTACTTTGAAAGTTGTTCCAATTGTGCACTGATCATAAAATTCCTCCCAAAAAGAACTGTACACGTCTCTAACAAGCCCTGATCCACAACCAGCCTCTGAAGAGTTATCTGGAAGTAACCTGTTCAGTGACAATGGTCTGGTTAAAGTTTCTGGGTCAGAAAAGGATTCAATCATGTCACTGAGGCAGCTTGCATAGCGTATAGTTATTATATTTGACTGTTTCATGTTTTCATTGGATTCAACCTCATAAATTTCTGTGTCATTTAGGTGATCTTCAAGATCTGTACATGAGACAAATGTAATTTCAAGAACAGACACATTATTTACAGAAGCATCAGCATGTATTTCGTAAACAATTTCACTTTACTCCATCATCTGATAATGGGTGTCATATTGATCTGTACTGAATGTGTGATTTAGACTGACTTGGTTTTGATCAGAAACTATAAAAACATCAGGCACATCCTGAGGGTCATAATCCTCAGTAGTCTGCCTGGAATCAGTACAGTCCTCAATATCACTAGTACTGGCTTCATTATCTGACTGCTCCTTTGTTTTTGTGGCAAGGTAGAAACACAGCTTTTGTAGTTTGGTAGTGTCATATATCAAACCAATTGTGATATGATGATCAAGTGAAGTTTGTTTGAAGTCCCAGATATCAAATATGAATTCGCATTCATGCCCTTTGCTTGAAACACCATCAGGGATAAAAGACATCTTGCCTCTTTCAGGATTTCAGTGAATCCAGCATTGGTTGGTATGGACTTCTTTTGTGTGCTTAGCCTTGTTTTGCTCTGACCTGTTTAGTTTCCCCCTTGTTACTGTGTATCCACCCTAACTCTATGGTGTGTGTGTTTTCCTTGGTCAGGAACGGGATTGAGAATGTTGAGGTGTCTCTTCACTTTTTTTGTTTTCCTTCCTTAACTTCATTTTGTCACAGAGCTTCTAAAGAAGGCCAGATTTTCGTATTGTGGTGGTATTTTGATTCCTGCAGAAACTGAAAAGTGCAAGTCTGTCTCCATAGGAGGGAATGTAATTGGACAGTGTTGAATCATCCATGAGCAAGACAACACCTCGATCAATCTGTGGGACAAAATAAAAACATGAAAGTTAAATAATTCATAAGTATATTACATACATAATAAAACATATTTGTTATAAACATAACTGCCTTGTAAAATAACATTTTTGAAAAAGGATATTTGTCAATCAGGGCGGCACAGTGGCGCAGTGGTAGCGCTGCTGCCTGCGATTAGGAGACCGGGTTAAGCTTCCTGGGTCCTCCCTGCGTGGAGTTTGCATGTTCTCCCCGTGTCTGCGTGGGTTTCCTCTGGGCGCTCCAGTTTCCTCCCACAATCCAAAGACATGCAGGTTAGGTGGATTGACGATTCTAAATTGGCCCTAGTGTGTGCTTGGTGTGTTTGTGTGTGTCCTGTGGTGGGTTGGCACCCTGCCTGGGATTGGTTCCTGTGTTGGCTGGGATTGGCTCCAGCAGACCCCCGTGACCCTGTATTCGGATTCAGCGGGTTAGAAAATGGATGGATGGATGGATATTTGTCAATCCTTTATATCAGGCTATGCACAATATGTTGTACATTTAAATAAAATAGCAAAGCAATCTCATGTAGGTTCTAATTGAATAGCCCTGGCATATAATCAAGAAGCTGTTCTGTTTAGAAGCACTGCGATGGGTTCAGACAACATTTTTAAAAAGACAATATGTTCTTTTTTCTCTCTTTAAAGGAGCATTAAGTTGGTATGCAGGTACCAGTTGCTTTGACTTCAGATTTAGCTTTACAAATAAAACTCAATGGCTCCAATCTGATCTCTATTATCACATACCTTTTGTTCCTCAATTAGAGTCAGGGCATCCTGGGTGACACCTTGTCCTTTAAGAAACTCTATTATAGATAGACATGTCTCAGGTCAGGAAGATCAAACTTTACAGCTGCAGTAGACCTTTACAATTTAAAGAGAACAAAAGTTTGAAATATGGCTTAAGATGATAACTGGACTTGATTAAATTACTGGAATATCCAATTCAAGGACTCCTAACAGAACTAATGTTAACATTACTTACTGAAGAAAATGTATTTACTGTAAATACAGTAGGGTTTTGCTATGTTGCGCTTAGTTTATGTAGACTTCAGTTCTGTTTCTCAATTTGGGCTGCGTTTTCTGAGAACGATTAAGCTTGACGATTCACGATCAATATGTGGCATGTATACGTAACCTATGAGATACTTCTTTGTACAGTGGCCACTTTATGAATAAACAAGTACTACTTAGTTAAAAACACCACCGAACTGGCATACAAAATGCATTATCGGTAGATTAAAAAGCAGTCAATTTGGAATAACATTATATATTTTTATTATTAGGCCTTTGGTGGGATGAAGATAGTTGTGAAAAGTATTACAAAATAAACATGATATCATAACGTAATACCAAAATGCGACTAAGTATATAAATAAACACAAAACTGGACATGTATAGTTTCTGAAACAAACACTATATAAAAGACCATTAAAGAAAATCAGCCTTTCCAACGACAAAAAAAAAAAGAAAAGTGAGATGGTACGATGAGGTTTGCATTCTATTTATTCCCTACACAAAGTTTGCATATTCTGCCTGTGGACATGTGAGTTTTTTCCAAAGTCTTTCCATAGTCCAAATACATGTTGAATGAGCATTGCTAAATTGACCACTAATGTGTGTGTGTGCGTGTTCATCTTGCGTGTTCATCAGCTGGCACCCATTCCAGTTCCTGTCTAGTGTTGATGGTTGCTGAGAAAGGCTCCAATTGCCTTTCAACCCTGTTTTGGAGAAGTGGGCGTGAAAAGTGAATGGATGGTGTCACACACGTGCGCATGGGAGACAGCTAAAGGTCTTGAGTGACGGCAGTTCTGAGGCATGCCGGGAGCTGGCAGAGTGCACTGACTCTTTTTCTCTCTTTCCTGTAGACTATTCCGGCGAGATTCCATCTGGCTCTCTTGACGTCACTTCCGGGACCGAGTCAATGGAAGGAGACCTTACCGGTTCCGGTCCCTGTGATGTCACGTCCAATAGCTAAAGAACATGGGCCTGATCATTATGACCTCACTTCCTGTCTTCCCCTTTAAAAGCCTGTCCCTCTTCCCTAAATCATCAGTTTTGTTTTGAACTCCTTTGTATGCACATCAGTGCTGTTTATTTTCATAAAAAACGACTTTACAGCCAGGATACCAGATTATATGGGCGGCTGCCCCAAACCTTTATCTGAGTATGTCTCATTATTGTGACAATGGGCATGATACAGTGAAGAGAATAAGCATGTACATCACATCATAATTACTCTTTTTCGGACTCAAAGACCTCAGTGGTCCAACCTATATGTAAATTTGCTGGCAGTGTGATGTGGTGGTTAAGGCTTAGATGGTTAAGATTGAAGGTTCAAATCCCTCTAGAAACACTTTGTGACCCTAAACAAGTCAGTTGACCCACCTGTGCTCCAGCTGTAAAAAACAGAGAAATGTAACCAATTTTATCATAAATGTTGTAAGTCTTCTTGGATAAAGGCATCAGAAATATAGGTAAAGGATGCAGTACAAAAAAAACCCTACATAACACTTGGAAAAGCACATTTTTTTCTATTCTTTGCTTTCCACTACGTTTGTTGATTTGCTGGGCTCTTATTTTTTGGCTGCTGTTTTGGGTTAGTGACAGGTTTCAACAGAGACATGGATATACCTGCTGTCAACTAGTGGCCATACACCACTAATCTTGTCGTTTTGTCACACTGTTGAATTAGTTCAAAGCAGAATACCTTTACAGGAGGTGTAACAAATATCTAAGTGGCATCGTTTATGAATGGGTATCAGATACAGCCCACTGGTGTAGCTGAGAATGTGCAAGTGTTGGATTCATGAGGTGGTGGTCGGAGACAACAATACAGAAATCAATGGAGGTTCTTCTGGGTGTGCATTTGTTACCAGATCTCAGTTTGGGTACTTCTGTTTTCCTTCCTCTCCCTTCTCCATGCAATACACTTTTCTGTGAAAGTAAAAGCAGTTGTAAGCATAAAACATGGATTCTTCAAAACATATAAGAAGGAGGAGGTTGGAGCACACACTGATATGGTGCATAGCCGCCCACACCCATTCCACAACGAACCGACTGAGGATCCTATTTTAGGACCTGGGTGTACTCAGACAACAGGTAACACCTCAGCAACACAGTAGCAAAAATGGAATGGAATAGAAGAAGACCGAAAATAGTAATTTTACATGTTTAATTTTTTGAGCAATCCATCCATCCATTTCCCAAACCCACTTATTCTGTGCAGGGTCACTGGACCCAATGCCTGAAAGCATCGGGCAATAATACATGAACAATCACTGGGACTGTGTGCTAGCTTATCGCGGGGTAAACAGAGACACAAAACACATGCTATAGACAGTTTAGTATTACTAGTTCACCTAACGTGCATATATTTCGACACCGGAGCACCTTGGCAAAATCCACAAGGAGAAAATTCAAACTATGCTCATGGACCACACGGGACCTCAACCCCTTACTGTGAGGCAGCAACACTACCTCTGCATCACCATGCCACACACGTTTAAAAAAATGATTGAATCTACTACTTTAGTTAGGATTGGGATTGACAAAACAGCAGTAAATGTACGATTTCAAGATGGAGTTTATGGCGATCTTAGCGATAGCATGCTTTCGGAAAACACAACTCAGGATATACACAATCCCCCTTTAAAACGATATATGGCATACACAAACTAACCTTTAATCATTTAGTTTATTCTTAGACAGACTTGTTTGTGCTCTATCCGTAGTTTATGAGGAGCTGGAAGCTAAACTTGAGAGAGAATAAAACAAGGGTTTAAAGTATAAATGTCAAGAATAAAGTGGAAATGTCGACTTTAATCTTGACATAAATGGCGAGAATAAAGTGGAAATGTTGAGAATAAAGTCAACATGTCGACTTTAATCTAAACATAAATGACAAGAATAAAGTGGAAATGTCAAGAATAAAGTCAACATGTCGACTTTAATCTTGACATAAACGGCTAGATTAAAGAAGAAATGTCGAGAACAACATGTCGACTTTATCTTGTCATACAGTTTATTTTTCTTCAGTGTGTCCTAATACGCTTCCGTAGGAATCCACACACTGCCTCAGCCATGCTCACAGTCTCTTTGAACATCTCCCATACAGTACGCAAACGCTTCAGAGTCTTTCCTGTAGGGACCACGCAGTTCAGAAACAGTTTCATCCCAAGAGCTCTAAACACACTCAATCAGTCCATCAATTGTTCCTGGTAGAACTGTTTGTACTTATAAGTACAATCACCTCACTGTAAACTTGCACTACAGTTATAATATTGCACAACCTGAGTCACTTTATAAAGCACGTATTTACATATGAAGACAACTGGCTTCTAAGTCGATTTAGATTTCCAAGCACTATATTTTTGGAGTTCTTGATATAATTTTTAAGATGAAATGCAGTAAAGCATGTTTATTACATTATACAGATAAGTTTTAAATTTCATTAAAATATTGTATATTGTTAATAATTAAACATGTGAGGACACGGTTGACAGAGGCAGCGACAAGCCGGCGCCCATTCAGAGATTGTTCTTGTGTTGCACTGTATGCCTCCTGGGATTGGCATGACCCTGGATGGATAGATGGATGGAATAATTAAACATGCTCTACAAAGACATTTCAATGTTCCTTAAATGTTTTGAAGAATCAGTGTTCTCAGCTTACAGATGGCTTGGCATATATTATAGAGATGATCGTGTGGCGATTGGTTACTTGGAGAAAGAAAAGGAAGGACAGGAATTGGAGGTTAGTACATTTGAGAGAGACAGTACTGCTGCAGTAAATTATTTCATCGAAGGTCGAGCACGGCGCAGCAAGCAACTTGCTAGAGGCTGGAACAATCTCTGGACAGGGCAACAGCTCATTGCTAATACTGCGCCACTGTGTTCCCATGTTTAATACATGCTTTAATACCTATCATTGTGAAAATTATATCAAGTATACATCTTAATATTTAAATTGTTCAGAGAGCTGTAATATCATGAATATAATGTATTCTGTGTCCTGTCTGCGGAAGAGAAAGCCCATTTAAGAAGCACGTAGTGATTCACACACATAGAGCACATAAAAGAATACATAGAAAGATGCATTTAACGTACTACCTTATTTATGATGGGATCTGATAAGCTAGTACATTAAACGGTTTTAAGATGAAGTTTATAACGTTCTACTTTGATGACAAAATAAAGTATGTGATTAGATTTGAAATTTTTAGATTAAAGCTGACATTTGGACATTTTTTTCAACTGTATCCCTGTTTAGTTTTTCTTTTCTCTGTACCCTATACACTTCCAAATGACACTCAGACGGTTGACTATGACTTGCCTTTTCACAGTGACTTTGATATCTGACCACTTCTTATTTATTTCGGGCACTTTGCGACTTTCTGAACTTGAACTTTCAAGTTTCTCTGCCACTCTGTTACTCGATCAACTTCCTTTTGTTGTTTATATCACTGCTTAAACCAACAAATAGTATGTTTTCCTTGCCTCCACTTGGTATTCGCTGAAATTCTTCTTTTTACCCCGTGCTTTTCCCATTGTCTATTCACAGAACGCAAAACTTAAGGGGCTATTTATATTGATTTGCATATTCAAAGAGGCATAATTCTGGGAGGAGACAAGCGGGACGGCAGGTGCATGCACGAGCATTACATTTCACTCAGACCAGGATTTATGTAGCAGAAGAACGTGGAAGTTGGTGTACTCACAGATTTATGCATCTGGATTTTTTTGTGTGTATGCCCATTTCCACTTTTGCCCATACGCCATTTTTTAGTGTGAATTCTACGTACAGCGTTATATATGAGGCCCCTGGAAATGAAAAGTGGAACAGAACAGAATGATGTAGTCAAAAGAAGTAGCAGAGGGTCAAAACCAGAAGTACAACAAAGCTGAGTGACCAGGGCCAAATGAAAGTACTGTCATGACTGAATCTTTTTAAAACATTTTTGATTGTTAAGTGTGACCTTTTAAGGCAACATTTATATGCATTTTGAGGATATCTACAATGGAAAATTTAACTTTTCCCACTATTATTTGTGACTAGCAAAATACCCGCGCTTCGCAGCGGCGAAGTACTGCCTTAAATTTTTCTTAAGAAGAAAATGAAACCTTTTTAAACTGAGGGAAAACATACCAATAATTATTTGTTAAGGATCTCTTTGTATACCACATTGTGAGTTCGGCCCTCCGGTTGTAATATGACCAAGCTGTGCGCTGAACTTACTCTTGAGCATGCAACGTACAGTTGGCCATGTGAACAGTAATCTTGTTTCAACAACAACAACAACAACATTTATTTATATAGCACATTTTCATACAAACAGTAGCTCAAAGTGCTTTACATATTAAAGAATAGAAAAATGAAAGACACAATTATAAAACAAAATAAATCAACATTAACATCGAATAAGAGTAAGGTTCAATGGCCAGGGGACAGAAAAACAAAAACTCCAGACGGCTGGAGAAAAAATAAAATCTGTAGGGATTCCAGACCATGATACCGCCCAGTCCCCTCTGGGCATTCTACCTAACATAAATGAAACAGTCCTCTTTGGATTTAGGGTTCTCACGGAAGGGCTTGATGATGATGATGGTCACGTAGACTTCTTCCTTTTAATCCGTCCATCATTGTTGGAGCATCATGAAGCTTTGAGTAGGTGGAGGTGGCGCAGGCCACCACCACAAAAACGGAAAAAGAAACAGAAAAGAGAGTAGGGGTCAGTACCGATTTTAGAGCCACCATGAATAGTTATTATGATGAATTGAACATACAGAGTATCAGGATTAAGTTAAATTAAGATTAAAATGAAGTTATAAAAGGCCATGTTAAAGTAATGTGTTTTCAGCAGTGTTTTAAAGTGCTCTACTGTATCAGCCTGGCGAATTCCTATTGGCAGGCTATTCCAGATTTTAGGTGCATAACAGCAGAAGGCCGCCTCACCACTTCTTTTAAGTTTTGTTCTTGGAATTCTAAGGAGACACTCATTTGAGGATCTGAGGTTACGATTTGGAATATAAGGTGTCAGACATTCCGATATATAAGATGGGGCGAGATTATTTAAGGCTTTATAAACCATAAGCAGAATTTTAAAGTCAATTCTGAATGACACAGGTAACCAGTGTAGTGACATCAAAACTGGAGTGATGTGTTCTGATTTTCTTTTCCTAGTTAGGATTCTAGCAGCTGCATTCTGCACTAGTTGCAAACGATTTATATCTTTTTGGGTAGTCCTGAGAGGAGTGCATTACAGTAATCTAGTCGACTGAAAACAAACGCGTGAACTAATTTCTCAGCATCTTTCAGTGATATAAGAGGTCTAACTTTACTTATGTTTCTTAAGTGAAAAATGCTGTCCTAATGATCTGATTAATATGTGATTTAAAATTCAGATTACAGTCAACAATCACCCCTAAGCTTTTTACCTCCGTCTTGACTTTTAATCCTAATGTATCCAGTTTATTTCTAATAGCCTCATTGTATCCATTATTGCTGATCACTAAAATTTCAGTTTTCTCTTTATTTAACTTGAGAAAATTACTATTCATCCATTCTGAGATACTAGTCAGACATTGTGTTAGTGAATCAATAGAATCAGGGTCATCAGGTGCTATTGATAAGTACAGCTGTGTGTCATCAGCATAGCTGTGGTAGCTCACGTTGTGCCCTGAGATAATCTGACCTAACGGAAGCATGTAGATTGAGAATAACAGCGGACCCAGGATAGAGCCTTGTGGAACACCATATTGGATATCATGTGTCTTGAGTTGTAATTCCCACAACTAACAAAATATTTTCTCCCTGTCAGGTAGGATTCAAACCAATTTAAGACACTGCCAGAGAGGCCCACCCATTGACTAAGGCGATTTCTAAGAATGTTGTGATCAATGGTGTCAAATGCAGCACTCAGATCTAAGAGGATGAGAACAGATAAATGGCCTCTGTCTGCATTTACCCCAAGTCATTTACTACTTTAACGAGTGCAGTTTCTGTGCTGTGATTTGTTCTAAAACCTGACTGAAATTTATCAAGAATAGCATGTTTATTTAGGTGGTCATTTAACTGCATAATGACTGCCTTCTCAGAACTTTACTTAAGAAGGCAGGTTAGAGATGGGTCTAAAATTTTCAAGAGCTGAGGGTCAAGATTATGTTTCTTAAGTAGGGGTTTAACTACAGCAGTCTTAAGACAGTCTGGGAAGACCCCAGTATCTAGTGACGAATTTACTATGTCAGAACATTATCAATTAGCACGCCTGATACTTCTTTGAAAAACCTTGTTGGTATCGGGTCAAGACGCAGGTGGAGGGTTTTAATTGAGAGATTATTTTTTTAAATCAGGTAAATCTATCCTAGTGAAAGAGTTTAATTTGTTTATAACAGGATGTTGGGGTTTAGGGGATCCTTAGTGTTGGGGAGATATACTATGTTATTTCTAATATCATTAATTTTTGATTGAAAATACAGCGACAGCCTCACAGGTTTCACTGGAAGCACTTAGGAGGCATTCCTTTGAGCTACCTGGGTTTAGTAGGCGATCAATTGTTGAAAATAAGACTCTGGGATTACTAGCATTGTTATTTATAATCTTGAGAAATAGCAGCGTCTCTCAAGACGGACAGTGTTATTGTATTCTGTTATTTTGACTTTTAATATTTCGTGGTGGATAGTAAGTTTAGTCTTCCTCCATTGACGCTCAGCTCTACGGCATGTTCTCTTTAAATCAGACACTCTTTGGGTCTTCCATGGTATAACAATGCTAGAAGATTTTTTCACTGTCTTTTCAGGTGCAACTATGTCAACAGCAGCTCTCACTTTAGAATTAAATCTTTCCACCTTACTATTTACATTGTCCTCGCTATTATAGCTGGCACTATAAACGGACTGATTGCTTAAAATGTTTGTAAGTTTTAAAGCTGCTGCGAATCAAAGAAGCGTTTTTAACAATATGCTTCTCATGAGTGTTTTTATCATTATTTCTATATTAAAAGTAGAAGAAAATGGTCTGATAGACCAATATCAATGATCTGTTTTATATCAACTTTCAGTCCTTTAGTAATCACTAAGTCTAATGTATGACCTGCTTTATGTGTAGGCTGATTTATGAGTTGTCTCAAATCAAAAGAATCCAGGAGGCTCATAAATTCTTTTACTTTTAGATCACACTGATTATCTATATGAAAATTAAAGTCGCCAACTATTAGGAGTGTGTCATAGTTAGTAATTAAAATTGACATTAAGTCAGAGAATTCCTCAAAAAACGGCGCGTTATATTTAGGAGGTCTATACACGGATAGTACTAGAACTTGAGAATCTCCATGAATAACAACGGCGAGATACTCAAAGGACTTGAACTTACCAAAACTGACATCTTTACATTTTAATCGGCTCGAGTAAATGTTAGCCAATCCGCCCCCCCTTTTTCCCTGGCGGTTTGCATGAGTAAAACTGTAATCCGGAGGCGCAGATTCGATTAAAACTGCCGCGATCTGAATTCAGCCATGTTTCATTTAGTGCAATAAGATCTATTTTTTTATCACTAATAAGATCGTTGATAAAAAACGTTTTGTTAGTTAAAGCTCTAACATTTAATAGTGCCATATTTAATGTTTGGAGGTGCAGAGATGAGTACTATGCGTTATTGTTATTTGGAATAGGAACTAAATTATTATTAGCGCTCTGTGTATTTTTTGTTTAATCTGTGATCTGTTTTTATAGTTTTAATACATTGTTCCTCTAAAATAGTGATTTTAATTAGATTATTGGAGTTTATGCCGTATTTCCTAGGTTTTCTACGTGCATTGAGATTGCTTATTACAGTATTAATGGTGTGCACTTTAACGGAAGACTCTATTAAACATTCATCATGTCCTGGCACAGCAGTATTATTTCGGAAGGGGTTAAGAGCAGAGATAGATAGTCAAGAAAAACGAATTACCTTCGATATGTTTTGGAGAGGACCCGGGCGAAACTGTTCGGATGCAGGCCATCACGCTTGAAGAGACGCGCCTTTCCAAAAAGAGATTCCAATTGTTGATGAAACCGACATCCTTCTTCTTGCAGAAACCCTGTAGCCAGTTGTTCAACCCTAGCAGACGACTGTAGTACTCGTTGGATCGTCTGACGAGAGGTAGTGGACCCGAAACGAAGATCTTTGCCGATGGGGTCCTCTCCTTCGTGTCTTTAATCAAAGCTGCGAAGTCAGCCTTCAGGATTTCTGATTGTCGGTGCCTTATATCGTTTACGCCGGCATGCAAGACGATTGATCCAACTGCCCTCTCCTTGTGTTTCTCGTAGACTGCTGGCGCACGTTTCATTACATCTCGTACACGAGCACCGGGAAAACAAGAAACAAACAATTTTGCATTAGGGCATGCGACATTAAGGTTTCTAACGATAGAATCACCCACCACTAATACATCACCAGGTGCTGAAGGCGAAATGGGGACGCGGAGAGGGTCAAACCGGTTCTGAGATAAAATGCTCGCCTGTGCCGATGGAGGTGCTCTGGCCTTGAACCCCCGCCTGCATAGCTGAAATCCACCGAGGTCAGCAGCGCGTCACTCCTACGAGACGCGGGGTGAGGTCGGCACAACGCGGGGTTGATGTTTCGCCGGTTCCAGATGGCAAGGACGGTTTATCCAACAGCCGGGCCTTCAGATTTCTCAGGTATTTCCGTCGGGACAGGAGTTTCTGAATCTGTTCATCAAGTGCTTGGAGTTCCTCAATTACGATTTCAACGCGAGTTACCCCACTGTCGGCCATTTTCTACTTCGTGCCCTAGGAGAAATGAGAGAGAGAGAGAGACCAGTTCCCTGTTTCAAATCTCACAGCTTGGATTGCTGCTGTCATAATCGGTTTGAGTTTCCTGGTTTGTTTCAATTACGACAGTATTTGTAGGACTTGTGTTGAAGAGAAATTCGGCATCTGTCAAGCGTTGTAAGTATACAACCGGTTTCATCGATAACTTCACATCCAGCTTTTGAGAGTTTAAACATTCATAAACATCAAAGTGTCCACTACTGAAATCGTCACCTGGCAATCTAAGATGTTTAAGAGGCATTGGCGGTTGTCGAAAAGTGTAAAGTATTTGGCCATTTTGGTACACTTGAAAGCGACAACCGAGCAATTCACCGGCAGCCATCAATTCACATGCAGATCCATAGGTGAAGGACTTAAGCATTTCACTCTTCTAGTGCTCCTGAGTAGTATAATTATCTCCTGTACCGTCATTAGTCCACACCTTGAACCTGTCCCAGTCATTCAATACATAAGACACAATGTTCCTCCGGATATCAAGAGTGAGCCTGATATGACCGTGCAATATGTAACAAAGAGAATGGAAAAGGCAGGTGCCATCTCCGGGCATAGAAACCACTCGGTAAGTGACAGTTCTTTGATCGATGGTGAACACCTCAATAGACATGTTAATGGGGGTACGGTTGGAATAATAAAGGAAATGGGTACCTGAACAATGTAAAGTAAGTCTAAAATACCTACACAATAACTACTGTATAATCGTAATAAATGAACAATAAAACAGCGGAGAAGCCGTGGATTAAATAAAAAGGCTGTAGTTATCAGCAGGGAGACGTGAATCCCTTATATAGGCAGGAAGCCAACAACGTGGGAGGCGTACCAAATTTCTTGAAGATGGGCCCATAAGTAACAAAGACCATTGAAAAGTTCAATATGGTGGCCGACAGTGGCAGCATACCACCGAAATAAGTACCAAATTTCAGCCTTCTACCTACACAGGAAGTTGGAGAATTAGTGACGTTGGAAAGTTCAATATGTCGGCTGAAATGGGCGTCATACCACCGAAATAAGTACGTACATCGGTTTTGGTTAGCACAGGGAAGCCGCCTACCAAATTTCGTGAAGATGGGGCATGAATAAGAAAGTTCAACATGGTGGACGTTGTTGACCGTTGTGACCGTTACGTGTAGAATTTCGAAATGAAACCTGCTTAACTTTTGTAAGTAAGATGTAAGGAATGAGTCTGCCAAATTTTAGCCTTCTACCTACACGGGAAGTTGGAGAATTAGTGACGTTGGAAAGTTCAATATGGTGGCTGACAGTGGCATCATACCACCGAAATAAGAATGCATTACATCGGTTTTGGTTAGCGCAGGGAAGCCACCTACCAAATTTCGTGAAGATGGGGCCATAAATAAGAAAGTTCAACATGGCGGACGCTGTCGACCGTTATATTCCGTTATGACCGTTACATGTAGAATTTCGAAATGAAACCTGCTTAACTTTTGTAAGTAAGCTGTAAGGAGTAAGCCTGCCAAATTTCAGCCTTCTACCTACACGGGAAGTTGGAGAATTAGTGATTAATGAGTGAGTGAGGGCTTTGCCTTTTATTAGTATAAATTTTCTTCCCACTGTTATTCAACCACATTTATTTGTGGGTGCTGCCTACTTAGAACTTCAGAGTGCTCAGTTACTATGGCAACATTCCTATAATCCGGCAGGAGTGTGCTGTGTCTGACATCACCAATATCACATGCCTGAACAAAAATTGGCTTTGTGTAAATAAAATGTAACAGTGATAAAAATCAGCTTTTAAATTTCCAGTCGTAAAGCTGATCCTAAAAATGAAATGGTCAGAAATAAAAACTAGAAAACAATCCAAATTATACGTACAAAAAAATGCTTCTTATTACCTTCCTTTGAAGATGGAAACTCTGAAACAATTACAGTACAATACTGAGTATGTAAATCAAATGCTTGTACCCAATGACAATCCTCTGGGCCAAATCCTCGCCAATGAACATGCCTCTGAAGCGTTTCTTTCTAGAATATAAAATTCTTGGATCTCCTGATCTCCTTCAAACATAACTGGTGGAGGTAGCTATAAAAACAATGCAAAATGACACAAATAAACAGATTTGAGAAAAGACACATGAAATGAAGAATGAATTTTAAAATTAACTGGTAAATCTAGATGATAAATGACTGGACTAATCTATTTAACAATATTAAAAATTCAATGTACTGTATATTTGACTGAACTTACATAATAATACTCTCAGACTGTTGCCTTGACTAGCAAGCCACTTCTTCCTCCCAACCCTGTGTGCAGGATGACATTTTCTCTCCTTGTCACTCAGCAGAGGTCCCAACCTTCAACAAATGTTCCTGAACTCTAATTAAACTAGCAGACAAACTATCCAAAAACTCAGACAGACTGGGGCCTCATGTATAAATGGTGTGTATATACAAAAATGTTGCATATGCTATTTCCACGCATATTTTGAGATGTGTAAAAACTAAACTTGGTGTGAGCCACACACATTATCATGGCATCCTCAGACCATGCATACACACTTTTCTGCTCGGTTTTATAAACTAGAGGTACCAAGCATCAAAGCAGTGCTACTGTTTCTGTGTCATTTACCTTTCTTTTTCATATTTGCATCCATGACACAGGCATTATCAAATATATTAAAATTAATTGCATATTGCTTACAAATTTAATTCACTTGATTGTAATCATTCCATAACAATATAATGGTGTACAGAATGACCAAAATATTCTAACCACAATAGGTGCTTTAGCATTGTTAGAAGACATCACAAATTGAAGAATTAGAAGAGTGTGCATATTTATAGATGATGATGACTGGCTTCTAAGTAGATTTTGATTTCCAAGAGCTATCCTCTTGGATCTGTGTGCTGAACTGGCACTGGCTTTACAAAGGCAGACTTTGAGGAATTTATGCTCTACCTTCTCATTTACAAGTTCTATCCACCCTCAGTTTTTTAGCCACAGGGGCTTTTCAACATGAACCTGCTGAACCATTGGATATTTCACAAACATTACTGAGTCACGCCATGCCAGCTGTATAGGATGGTATTGTCCACTTGTCATTCAGATATATAAGATTTCTTTATACTGTGGTTGAACTGTGAAAAATTAAAGCACAATTCACATCAAAGTTCAGATTTGCAAATGTAATCAGAGGAGTCACCTACATATACATTGCTATTGCAATGGCTCTGGACAAGATACATTAGCCAGGGATGAATAACCAGAAGAATGAGCTGGCATTGCTTCATCTATAGCACGAGAGCCTATAAAAACTGCAACTCTGCACAGTCACGGTTGCTTTTTCTAACTAGTGTGGCGAAAGGCAAGTAGTCATTTTAAGAATAGCTAGTCATCTAAAAATGATGTAAACAGCAGAGAATCGATCCGTTGTGGAAATTGGTACCGATGCTACACTATAAAGGCGCCTTCAGTGAATTAATTTGCTTATTTAAATAGAAAGCATTTCCACTCTATTAATGTGCTGCTCTATAGTCCACTGAAACTGTGTCACATTGTGTAAACATGTAGTGTGCTGCATAATGTGGCACACAATCGTGGCTTGCCTGTACATTAAGAGATGTAATATGATGAACCTGACTCTGACCCATTAAATGATCACCAAATCGGACAGCATTTATATATATAATTCACTAAGGCAAGACGACCATGGAAAGCACGCCGGAAGGGGCGTGGATTCACTAAGCCGCCGACAAGTGAGACACCTATGGAGCACGCAGGAAGGAGCCACGCCCACCAACTCCAAGACCATTGGATACGACGACAACTCGCAGAGCCACGCCCACCAACTCAGGCAGCGGCGACACAGCAAAAATGGCGTCATCTTTAATTCGTCTGTCGTAGAGGCAACATGCAGCTCCGACCCACGCTGACTGTTCATAGAGGCATGTTTCTCGCGGAGGTGAATCGCCATATGCAGCGTGTAAAATGGTTTGCGAGGGGTATCCCATGGGATCCTTAAAACAATCCTTTACAACTGAGGTTAGAACACAATGAAGTAAGCAGTCTTTAAAAATGAGTTTTCGGTTATAACACGCGACCGGCGTGACCATAGCAAACTGTTTTACATGCTACATACAGCAATTCGCATCCGCGACAAACATGCGTCTTCTTAGATGCTCCAGCACTTTGTACACACCCCTCTCCCACCTCGCTACTACCGTGGTCGGGTGTCTTGGTGAATTATATATAGAAAGGCAGCCAAAACCGCACAGAGCAATGAAAAGTCTACGTGAGTCACAGGTGCATCTGAACTGTACAAAGATGACAACGACTCGAGTGACGAGTTGAGGTAGCAGTCTTTAAAAACCTCTGTTTCATTACCGTCTCACCTGCTTCACCAATGCATGCCCCGCAACAGGGCAGCCAACCAGGTAACCAAAGTCTTTGGGTTCAGGGGGGAGTATGGCTACAAAGCTGAAACTTAAAGGAATTGACGGAAGGGCACCACCAGGTGTGAAGCCTTCCGCTTCATTTGATTCAACACAGGAAACCTCACCTGGCCTGGACATGGAGAGGATTGACAGATTGATAGCTCTTTCTCGATTCTGTGGGTGGTGGTGCATGGCAGTTCTTAGTTAGTGGGGCGATTTGGCTGGTTATTTCCGAAAACGAACGAGACTCCCGCCTGCCAAATAGTTACACGACCCAACAGCGGTCGGCGTCCAAATTCTTAGAGGGATAAGTGGCTTTCAGCCACATGAGATTGAGCATTAACAGGTCTGTGATGCACTTGTATGTCTGGTACTGCACACGCGCTACACTGAATGGATCAACGTGTGTCTAGCCGGCGTGGGTAAGCCGTTGAACTCCATTCGTGATGGAGACCGTGGCTTGCAATTGTTCCCCACGAACAAGAAATTCCCAGTACGTGCGGGTCATACGCTCGAAATGATTACGTCCCTACCCTTTGTAAACCCCTCCCCCCGACTCAGCTAGGGAGTTGGGGGCGGGCACATAAGCGGGCAGTGCGTACTGAACAAGCGCCGTTCAACCCCGTCCTTTGCTTTGGAAAGAGAAGGCGCGACTGTGCTCCTCCGGTTTTCAGTCACGGACAATTGTATGTTGGTTCATAGTGTGCATTGTTGCATTGTTATTTTTCTTGGTGGTTTATTAAATTACGGATCTTTCAAATGTTTATTTTTTCCTCTGTGCTTAAAAATCATTTAAAAAGCGTCCTGATTATGCGGCGTACGCCGCGGGTTGGCTAGTTACAACTTAATTTGAATGTAATTAGCAGAATGTAAAAACAGGTAATTAGATGCAGCTTTTATTTTTTAATCAATTTATTTCATTTTTAGTCAATATCACATAGTACAACATTTATATTGTTTATATTGTCCACATCTCTTACAGCCTCAACTATTGAATTTTGTGACTCCTAAACAGCATCCATCAGCACACAGCCAGATGGTTGCCTAGCGGTTTCCGAGGCAGAGAAGGCAACAGCAGCAACACCACTGCGTGGATCTGCGTCCTTGACGCAGGTGTCAGCTTTTGTTATATTGTCTTAAACAGAATAAACAAGACGGTGGGGCTATGTCATTTTCACATTGATTTTGATATCTGACCACTTCTTTTTATTTCGGGCACTGTGCGACTTTCTGAACTTGAAGTTTCTCCACCACACTGTATCACTCCATCTACTTCCTTTTGTTGCTTATACTACTGCTTAAGCCAACACATATTACATTTTTCCTTGCCTTCAATTTGCATTTGCTGAAATTCTTATTTTTTCCACATGATTTTGCCATTGTGTTTAATTAAAACATCAAACAGTGGGGGCTATTTATATTGACCAAGACCAATGGACACTTTTAAGTTTTAACAAATATGCTATTTGAGTCGGGAAAGAACTTCTGCAAAATGATTGACATAAGAATCCAGATCTTGAGAAAAAAACTATATATATACCAGAATGCAGTGACCCAATAAATCACAAAAAATATGATTGACAAACAAGCACTGTCTGCGCATTAGCTAACCCATATAGCATTACAAGATACTTCTAATGGCCTGATATAGTGGTGGTTTTAAAGGTTTAGCTGCAAGACTATAAACCATAAAAAAGTAACTATTGAAGTTTTACACAGAACCTGAATCAATAAATACCCAGGAAGAAACAAGTTTGATTTCAGTTGTGATTGACTTCAAATGACACCAATTTATTTAATTCTCCCTGCAGTTTTGGTACAGTTGGCAATTAAATGCAGGATACTCTGTGGTGATGCACATGAGCATGCATGCCCATTTTGTCAATTTCTGTCAGCCCCTGCTGATCTGGGATTTTAAACTATAGAAAACAGAAAAGGATTCATAGTTTTTGTCTCCAGTCTCCATCCCTAACATCTATCTCCAGCCTTTTGACCTACACTATAGTTCAACTAAATATTCCTCCAACTTGTATTTTGCCATCTCATCTTTACTTTCAGCTGAAAGCCCACTTCTAAACAGTGTTATCAAAGTGTCATTTTCCCAGCTAGAGTCTGCAAAAGTGTTTAAAAAATAATTCTACATACTTCAATGGATTCACTGCCCTGCTTGAATTTAAGTAGTTTATTGTGTGTCATTTGCTGTATATCAGTCTGATCAAAAATATTATACACATTCTTTTAGAACATTTTCTAAGTTGAATGTGCATTGAAGTTTATTTGCAAAGAGAACTGATCCAATAATAACAACAATGTATTACTTATATAGCCCAAAATCACACAAGGAATCCTCATTGGGCTTATTTTTTGACAGCCCCTCAGCTGTAACTACTAGGAAGACAAGAAAAAACTCACCCAGAGAAAAACAGTGTAGGGAAAAAGGAACAAATCTTGGGAAAGCAATTCGGAGAAATTACCTTAGAGGTAATTTGGGTGTGAAATGGGTGTCAAAAATAGGGTAAATAAAATACACAAAACAGAATACAAGTAATCTTCTTCACAGTGCTAGATGGTCAACATTGCAAACTCAATCTCCCATCCAATTGGCCTGTCTATGAGTAGAGAAACAATAAAAGCAACAATACATTTTTGCTCTATCAGCTGAATATGTTTGGGGTTGCTAATCAAAAATCAATTCACATTGGTTAATACACATGAGAAACGTCTTTGACTCTCCTGAAAAACGCTCTGGAAGGGGAATGTGAAGTTCTGAATCACTAGTAGCTGAAACATGTACAGCAGCACCGTCAGATTGTTGTTGTCACTGGAGTTTATTAATTTTATTAATCTCTTGCTTCAAAGGACTTGTTAGTTTGTTTATTTGTTTGTTTATTGCTTCTTGTTCCTCTCTTAAGCAAGTGAGCTCAGTGACTACTGAAATCGTCTTGGTGCTGCACACTATCTCTTGGTATTCTAAGGACACATTACTATGCCTGAGCATTGTTGTGAGAAAGATGACCAGGAGATGAAAAGATGAGTCAGAGGATATTTTTAAATGGAAGTCAACAAACTAAGAAGACAATAAAGTCACAAACGCCAAAGGACAACATGAAAGCAAAGGTCAAACTATGTTGTGTTTTGATTTATATTTTTTAGTACAGGGAACCTATGATGGCCTTCAGGGATAATAAAGACAGGAACTCAGTATTACTGGTTGCAAATATTTGTTTTTAGTGTTCAGGGTTTTATTAAAAATAGTATTATGATTTTAGGGATGTTATTAGTCTGTTGCTTTTGTTCTTTTTATATCTATTTTGAAAAATATTTTTAGATGTCTATTTAACATTTATTAATGTTTTAAATATTTTAGTTTTGATTAATGGGGGGAATTAACTTTTAACCCTCTATTAAAAAACAGATAATTTAAATAATTGATTTTAGTAAATTATTGGACACATTTGAAAGTATTATATGGATATTTTAGAACAGATTTATAGACTTTTTATTTAAATTATGGTTTTACAATTGGTAGGATGGGTGGGGATTGTAAAATAAAAGATTTATAATTGGGATGATGTGTGCCAATGCAATTCCAATATAGCCTTTGGGCTATTATCCCCTACCCTAAACCAGAAATAAGTTGTAACCAAAATATCAATCCTACCATTAGGGACTACTTGAATAAGAAATTAAGTACCAGCAAAGTTGACAAGGATGCATTATCCACCAAGGAGAAAAGTAATACACCATGGCTGCTATATTTATAGTTTCACATCTTGTGATATCAGAAACATGGCAAATATTGTCATATGATCAAACTCAAAATGATATGCGTAAATAAAATGTAATGGTAATAAAAGTTAACTTTTTATTTACCAACTTAATCTTTAAGCTAATGCTAAAAATGAAAATTTCACAAATAAAAACTCCAAAACAAGGAAAAATATGTAAAGATATGCAAAACATATGCTTATTATTACATAGTAGAGTAATTAATGTGTCATTTTGTCTAATATCTCAGCTTTGTATGTGTGCCACTTTACATTTATTACAATTAAATTTAAAACCTGAAAAACTCAAAATCAGCTCAAAAACTGATTTCTTCAAGTTTAACAAGACTTAAATCTTAAAAAGGTCCTCATGATTCATTGTTTTAGTGCTTGTTGGTGTTTGGCTGACAGTTCCAAAGCAACTTATATTACATTATCAGAATACTGTATAATTATTTGCACTTTTTATTCGGGGCAGGTTTTACTGCTGTCACAAAAATTTTATTATCATTCTGTAGTTTTGGTTTGTTAGGGAATCTCTGCGGTTTTGAACACAATTATCATCCAATATATTTTTTTATTACGGATTGTTCTCTAACACAACAGTGATAGATATACATTTCTGTATTTTGTCATATACAATTATTTTCACGTATCTGTTATTGATGCACGCAATACAGTCGGTTTTATTATTTTATACTTAAAATTAACTTCAGTATTTCGGAAGTGCGACCACTATAGGATAGCACATTAAAATGTAAATGCACTTGTAATCGGATTGTGAACGAATCGTTTAGACTTCACGTGGTGGTTAACAATGGACTGGACGCACATTTAGCAGAACTATGTATGTTCAAATCGCGTACGACAATTACATAATTTGAATTTTGCGTGGAGACATTGGCGTTTAATCCAGATGTGATCCTCACACTGGAGCTGCATTTTTATGGCAGGTCTAGCTATAACCAGGGTTAATTAAATCCGAACAAAATCCAGATGCAAAACGAACGTTCGTGTCAGGTATTAAGGGACGGAATATTTTTCTTAGAAGGCTTCTGAAAAAATATACGTTAAGGATTTACATGTATATAAACTGTTTTCATAGAGAAAATTTTCTTAAATTCTCTCAACTTTGTCCATCTTGTACTTTTCAATTTCAGTACTAGGAGTCCAATCGCAATATATATGGCACAATACTAGAGAAAACAAAAATCAAAACAAGGTAAAAAATCTCGCGATAACTACTGAACAGGAAGTTGATGTTCTACTCCCAGAGGTCTTCGCTTCATCCTGATACTGATAGTGGTTATTACTTTTTGTTGAATATCCGAGAAGATGCCTATGTAGTATAAATTTATTTCGGATATTACTTTTGCAAGTATTTTTTGTATAAAATGTTTAAAAAGGTGAAGAGAGTGAATTTCAGACGACGAAATAATTCTGAGGAGGAGGAGGATAGCGTTTCGTCGCCACAGTCTTTAGCGTGCACAACTGCTGAAGACAGTGTGCTTTGCCATTCGGAGCCTGTCTCACAGGATACTGTAAACGAGCTACATCAAGGGAATGGGGTCCAGAGTGTTCATCCTTTATTAAGGGAGAAGAAGAAAAAAAATAAAGAAAACAAAGACGCACCTAAAGCAAGCTTGCTCAGCTTTCAAGATGAAGAAGGTATTTTCGTGTGTATCTAGCAATGTTGTGTGCGAACGATACAGATTTATTTGGGAAAGCAATTTACAATTGCTATTTCAGCTTTCAAATATAAAACCTTATAATATGATCTTTACTTAGTCCTACCGCACATAGTCGCGCGATTATTAGCAGAATTATCCAGTTAATACGCCGAAAGCACGTGCCTGAGTTAATTTAGAAATTGTCGAATCATTTTGGCAGTGGCACGTACTTTGCAAATAATGTCTTCTGTTCATAACAGTACTGTATTTTGAAAACTTAAGCCATTAAATATTTTGAGTAATGCACAACTCGAATTTTATCTCCTAGTTTACTCGTAAGCGTTTTTTTGTCTTGGTTATCTCACACAGTATAATCCTTCGAAAGTAGTGATGGCGTCAGTAACGAGGATTTGCATACCAGACAAATGGACATTTAACTTTTTATATTTTTGGGTTTTTGTTTTAAGTTCTTAGTAAAAATCTCAAAACCCTTGTGTGTAAAAGTTTGAAATTACCATAATTTTTTTATGGTTTTGAGAGAAATGTATTGTGTGATTTTTGGGCTATACAAAAATAATATTGAAAATGGCTGTTATAGCATAAAATGAGTGATTTATAATTTATTACAGGTTAAGTATCCCAAATGTGAAATTTCCAAATTTAATTTTTTTTTATTTTTTACTGCAAAGCGAATGTGAACAGCACGTGAACAGATTCGAAAGGGTGGGTGGGTTTTCCACTTTGAAGCACCATGAAGCTAGGAGGCACAATCGATAACTGGGAGGTGTGGTACCTAGTGTAGCAGCTAGTGCCACTAAGCACCACTACTTGGTCAACTATTGGTGAGGCTTGTGGTGTTGGGGATCACTAGTGAAGTGCTGCGATACTGTATAAGTGCCGTGTGGCAGTTTCAATGTGCTGCATGGGGGTTTTGGGAGCAATATAGTAACATTTGCACTCCGCGTTAATGGAATATCACCACATACAGTTAACATAAGCAGCCTCATTCTTATGGAGGACTATCTCGGACAAAATTAAATAAATAAATGCCCAAATAAATAAAAGTACTTTGAAATGTGAGCATGAATAAATAAATATGTCATGAAATGAGAGCAAAAATAAATGTCACGAAATATGTTTTTCGTTGCCTATTTAATTTTGTCTAACATTCCTGCAAACCGTCATGAAATACGACTTGAAATAAAACTGTCACTTTAACTCGTCAAAGTTGAGAGGGTGGGCTCTAACACGCCCTCTAGTTACTAATTGGTGAATCGATAGCACAAGGATTTGTAATATGAATGCGCAGTAAATGATGTGTGAGTTGGTTTGGCTGCGTTTCCCAGCTTGATGAAGGGTGTCCCCAAAATCTCTCCATTTATTTATTTGTTTATATATATATATATATATATATATATATACATACTAGCAAAATATCCGTGCTTCGCAGCGGAGAAGTAGTGTGTTAAAGAAATAATGAAAAAGGAAACATTTTGAAAATAACGTAACATGATTGTCAATGTAGTTTTGTCACTGTTATGAGTGTTGCTATCTCGTGTGTGTATATATATATATATATATATATATACACACACACACACACAAGTATAAACATATATACAGTGGGTACGGAAAGAATTCAGACCTCCTTCAATTTTTCACTCTGTTATATTGCAGCCATTTGCTAAAATCATTTAAATTAATTTTTTTCCTCATTAATGTACACACAGCACCCCATATTGACAGACAAAAAATTTTTGAAATTGTTGCAGATTTATTAAAAAAGAAAAACTGAAATATCACATGGTCCTAAGTATTCAGACCCTTTGCTCAGTATTTGTAGAAGCACCCTTTTGAGCTAATACAGCCATGTGTCTTTTGGGGAAAGATGCAACAAGTTTTTCACACCTGGATTTGGGGATTCTCTGCCATTCCTCCTTGCAGATCCTCTCCAGTTCTGTCAGGTTGGATGGTAAACGTTGGTGGACAGCCATTTTTAGGTCAATTGGGTTTAAGTTAGGGCTCTGGCTGGGCCATTCAAGAACAGTCACAGAGTTGTTGTGAAGCCACTCCTTCGTTATTTTAGCTGTGTGCTTAGGGTCATTGTCTTGTTGGAAGGTAAACCTTCGGCCGAGTCTGAGGTCCTTAGCACTCTAAAGAAGTTTTTTGTCCAGGATATCCCTGTACTTGGCCGCATTCATCTTTCCCTCGATTGCAACCAGTCGTCCTGTCCCTGCAGCTGAAAAACACCCCCACAGCATGATGCTGCCACCGCCCTGCTTCACTGTGGGGACTGTATTGGACAAGTGATGAGCAGTGCCTGGTTGTCTCCACACATACTACTTAGAATTAAGGCCAAAAAGTTCTGTCTTGGTCTCATCAGACCAGAGAATCTTATTTCTCACCATCTCAGAGTCCTTCAGGTGTCTTTTAGCAAACTCCATGTGGGCTGTTATGTGTCTTGCACTGAGGAGAGGCTTCCGACAGGCCACTCTGCCATAAAGCCCTGACTGGTGGAGGGCTGCAGTGATGGTTGACTTTCTACAACTTTCTCCCATCTCCTGGCTGCATCTCTGGAGCTCAGCCAAAATGATCTTTGGGTTCTTCTTTACCTCTCTCACCAAACCTCTTCTCCCCCGATAGCTCAGCTTGGCCGGACGGCCAGCTCTAGGAAGGGTTCTGGTAGTCCCAAACGTCTTCCATTTAAGGATTATGGAGGCCACTGTGCTCTTGGGAACGTTAAGTGCAGCAGAAATTATTTTTGTAACCTTGGCCAGATCTATGCCTTGCCACAATTCTGTCTCTGAGCTCTTCAGGCAGTTCCTTTGACCTCATAATTCTCATTTGCTCTGACATGCATTGTGAGCTGTAAGGTTTTATATAGACATGTGTGTGGCTTTCCTAATCAAGTCCAATCAGTATAATCAAACACAGCTGTACTCAAATGAAGGTGATCTCAAGGATTATCAGAAGAAATGGAAAGCACCGGAGTTAAATATATGAGTGTCACAGCAAAGGGCCTGAAAACTTAGGACCATGTGATATTTCAGTTTTTCTTTTTTAATAAATCTGCAACAATTTCAAAAATTCTTTTTTTTGTCTGTCAATATGGGGTGCTGTGTGTACATTAATGAGGAAAAAAAATAATTTAAATGATTTTAGCAAATGGCTGTAATATAACAGAGTGAAAAATTGAAGGGGGTCTGAATACTTTACGTACCCACTGTGTGTGTATGTGTATATATATATGTATGTATATATCTAATATATATGTGTATATATACACTGCTCACAAAAATTAAAGGAACACTTTAAAGAAACACATTAGATACATCAGATCTCAATATGAAGTTGGATATCTATACAAATATCGACAGGGCAATGTCTTAGGAACAAAAGGATGCCAAGTCTTTTAATGGAAATAAAAGTTTTCTGCCTACAGAGGGCTCAATTGTGTAGACACCCTAAAATTAGAGTGAAATGAAGATGTGGCAGGCTAGTCCATTTTTCAAAAACTTAATTTCTGCTACTCAAAATGCTTTTCAGTATCTTGTGTGGCCCCCACGAGCTTGTATGCATGCTTGACAACATCGGGGCATGCTCCTAATGAGACGACGGATGGTGTCTTGTGGCATTTCCTCCCAGATCTGTATGAAGGGCATCCCTGAGCTGTTGTACAGTCTGAGGAGAAACCTGGCGGTGCCTAATGGACCGAAACATAATGTCCCACAGATGTTCTATTGGGTTTAAGTCAGGGGATCGTGAAGGCCATTCATTTGTTTCAAATCCTTCATCCTCCAGGTTCTGCCTGCATACTCTTGCCACATGAGGCCGGGCATTGTCGTGCATTAGGAGGAAACCAGGACCTACTGCACCAGCGTAGGGTCTGACAATGGGTCCAAGGATTTCATCCTGATACCTAATGGCAGTCAAGGTGCCGTTGTCTAGCCTGTAGAGGTCTGTGAGTCGCTCCATGGATATGCCTCCAAGATCATCACTAACCCCACCACCAAACCAGTCATGCTAAACGATGTTACAGGCAGCATAATATTCTCCACGGCTTCTCCTGACCCTTTCACGTCTTTCACATATACTCAGGGTGAACCTGCTCTCATCTGTGAAAAGCACAGGACGCCAGTGGTGGACCTGCCAATTCTGGTATTCTATTGCAAATGCCAATTGAGCTCCCTGGTGCTGTGCAGTGAGCACAGGGCGCAGTAGACATTTGGGCCCTCGGGCAACCCTCATGAAGTCTGTTTCTGATTGTTTGGTCAGAGACATTCACACCAGTGGCCTGCTGGAGGTCATTGTGTAGGGCTCTGGCAGTGCTCATCCTGTTCCTCCTTGCCCAAAGGAGCAGATACTGGTCCTGCTGATGGGTTATGTACCTTCTATGGCCCTCTCCAGCTCTCCTAGAGTAACTGCTTGGCTCCTAGAATGTCCTCCATGCCCTTGAGACTGTGCAGGGAGACACAGCAAACCTTCTGGCAATGACACGTATTGATGTGCCATCCTGGAGAAGTTGGACTACCTGTGCAACCTCTGTAGGGTCCAGGTATCACCTCGTGCTACCAGTAGTGACACTGACTGTAGCCAAATGCAAAACTAGTGAAGAAACAGTCAGAAAAGATGAGGAGGGAAAAATGTCAGTGGCCTCCACCTAAACCATTCCTGTTTTGGGGTCATCTCATTGTTGCCCCTCTAGTGCATCTGTTGTTAATTTCATTAACACCACAGCAGCTGAAACTGATTAACAACCAATATCCCATAAGTTTCATTGACTTTATGCTATACTCTGATTAAAAAGTGTTCCTTTAATTCTTTTGAGCAGTATATATATATATATATATATATATATATATATATATACACACACACACACATACATACAGTGCATCCGGAAAGTATTCACAGCGCATCACTTTTTCCACATTTTATGTTACAGCCTTATTCCAAAATGGATTTAGTTCAGTTTTTTCCTCAGAATTCTACACACAACACCCCATAATGACAACATGAAAAAAGTTTACTTGAGGTTTTTGCAAATTTATTAAAGATAAAAAAACTGAGAAATCACAGGTACATAAGTATTCACAGCCTTTGCTCAATACTTTGTCGATGCACCTTTGGCAGCAATTACAGCCTCAAGTCTTTTTGAATATGATGCCACAAGGTTGGCACACCTATCCTTGCCCAGTTTAACCCATTCCTCTTTGCAGCACCTCTCAAGCTCCATCAGGTTGGATGGGAAGCGTCGGTGCACAGCCATTTAAAGATCTCTCCAGAGATGTTCAATCGGATTGAAGTCTGGGCTCTGGCTGGGCCACTCAAGTACATTCACAGAGTTGTCCTGAAGCCACTCCTCCTTTCATATCTTGGCTGTGTGCTTAGGGTCATTGTCCTGCTGAAAGATGAACCGTCTCCCCAGTCTGAGGTCAAGAGCGTTCTGCAGCAGGTTTTCATCCAGGATGTCTCTTTACATCGCTACAGTCATCTTTCCCTTTATCCTGACTATTCTCCCTGTTCCTGCTGCTGAAAAATATCCCCACAGCATGATGCTGCCACCACCATGCTTCACTGGAGGGATGGTATTGGCCTTGTGATGAGCAGTGCCTGGTTTCCTCCAAACGTAACACCTGGCATTCACACCAAAGAGTTCAATCTTTGCCACATCAGACTAGAGAATTTTGTTTCTCATGGTCTGAGAGTCCTTCAGGTGCCTTTTGGCAAACTCCAGGCGGGCTGCCATGTGCCTTTTACTAAGGAGTGGCTTCCGTCTGGCCACTCTACCATACAGGCCTAATTGGTGGATTGCTGCAGAGATGGTTGTCCTTCTGGAAAGTTCTCCTCTCTCGAAAGAGGACCTCTGGAGGTCTGACAAAGTGACCATCGCCATCGCTCAGTTTAGACGGCCGGCCAGCTCTAGGAAGAGTCCTGGTGGTTTCAAACTTCTTCCACTTACGGATGATGGAGGCCACTGTACTCATTGGGACCTTCAAAGCAGCAGAAATTTTTCTGCAACCTTCCCCAGATTTGTGCCTCGAGACAATCCTATCTCGGAGGTCTACAGACAATTGATTTGACTTCATGCTTGGTTTGTGCTCTGACATGAACTGTCAACTGTGGGACCTTATAAAGACAGGTGTGTGCCTTTCCAAATCATGTCCAATCAACTGCATTTACCACAGGTAGACTCCAATTAAGCTGCAGAAACATCTCAGCTTCATGGCAAAGACTGTGAATACTTATGTACATGTGCATTCTGTTTTTTAATAAATTTGCAAAAACCTCAAGTAATCTTTTTTCACATTGTCATTATGGGGTGTTGTGTGTAGAATTCTGAGGAAAAACTGAATTTAATCCATTTTGGAATAAGGCTGTAACATGACAAAATGTGGAAAAAGTGATGCACTATGAATACTTTCCGAATGCATTGTATGTATGTATATATATATATATATATATATATATATATATATATATATATATATATATATATATATATATATATATATATATATATATATATATATATATATATATATATGTATATATATATATATATATATGTATATATGTATATATATGTATATGTATATGTATATATATATATATATATATATGTGTATATATATATATGTATATGTATATATATGTATATATATATATATATGTATATATGTATATATATATATATGTATATATGTATATGTATGTATCAGTTCACAAAGTATTTGCCGGCCACTCCTGGGAAGGTTCACCACTGTTCCATGTTTTTGCCATTTGTGGATAATGGCTCTCACTGTGGTTCGCTGGAGTCCCAAAGCTTTAGAAATGTCTTTATGACCTTTACCCGACTGATAGATCTCAATTACTTCTGTTCTCATTTGTTCCTGAATTTCTTTGGATCTTGGCATGATGTCTAGCTTTTGAGGTGCTTTTGGTCTACTTCTCTGTGTCAGGCAGCTCCTATTTAAGTGATTTCTTGATTGAAACAGGTGTGGCAGTAATCAGCCATATGGGGGTGGCTACGGAAATTGAACTCAGGTGTGATACACCACAGTTAGGTTATTTTTTAACAAAGGGGCAATTACTTTTTCACACAGGGCCATGTAGGTTTGGATTTTTTTTCTCCCTAAATAATAAAAACCATCATTTAAAAACTGCATTTTGTGTTAACTTGTGTTATATTTGACTAATGGTTAAATGTGTTTGATGATCAGAAACATTTTGTGTGACAATCATGCAAAAGAATAAGAAATCAGGAAGGGGGCAAATAGTTGTTCACACCACTGTGCTTTGACTTTCGCGGTTTCGCTCTATCACGGATTTTATATGAAAGCATAACTAAAATATAACGCAGATTTTTCGCTGCTTCGCGGGTTCTGCGGACAATGTGTCTTTTTACTTCCTGTACATGCTTCCTCAGTTGGTTTGCCCAGTTGATTTCATACAAGAGACGCTATTGGCGGATGACTGAGAAGCTAACCAATCAGAGCACGCAGTTACGTTCTCCTGACTGAGAAGCTAACCAATCAGAACACCTAGTTAAGTTCCTGCTTGCTGAATGCAGTGTTAACCAGGAAGTCTCTTCTCGCTCATTCAGCATCAACGTGTTTCGCTGTGTAAAGACTTGTGCTCTTTTGTGTTTATCATTGTGTATAGT
This sequence comes from Polypterus senegalus, assembly GCF_016835505.1. Taxonomy (NCBI): domain Eukaryota; kingdom Metazoa; phylum Chordata; class Cladistia; order Polypteriformes; family Polypteridae; genus Polypterus; species Polypterus senegalus. The sequence goes on from NC_053155.1 coordinate 163,899,099, forward strand.
CAAGCCCTTCGATATGGCTCCAAAACGATCTGCTACTGCTTCAGGGGCCGTGCCCAAGCATAAAGCCGGAAGATGTTAACGATTGCAAAAAGGTAAACGCTTTGTATTTGTTGAAGGCTACGATTCTTTTTATTTAAAAAGTAGGAAAGGAATATAAGATCTACGGCCGCAGTGTCCTTTTAACCAGGGTGCAAAACAAGTTGTAAGTGGATGTAATAAGGCAGTAGTCTGGATGGAATCTGCTTTAGGGATTTGGATTGAAGACTGCCAAAAAAAGAACAACGGCAGTGCTACACAATCGCCTGAAGTGGCTCCTTTTAGGGCTGTAACGCTCTCCTTTGTTGTGCAGTAAAATAAAACTCGTTATCGGACAAGTCCTCGTGTCATTGTTGGTGAGTAACCATAATTAATTTTCTACTTACAGTACTTAGTACATGTACGTTTAGTGTCACTGTACACACACATTTACTGTATACTATTTTTGTTGCATTGTACGTATTTATTGCTGGTGGCATGTCTATCGTAATGGCTGTAACGTGATATCGGAGACACTCAATATCTTTAAAATAATATTTAGGTTTTACTGTATATAACCAGTGTTTTATATACATAATTTCAATGTATCTTACCTAATATTTAAGAGAATACAAAGGGATTATGCTGTATAACTCTGCGGGGAATATTTATAAACAGTGTGGGAGAGTTTATAAGGGCTTAAAATATATGGTTTCTACTTCGCAGATTTTCACCTATCGCGGGGGGGTCTGGAACGCAACCCCCGCAATCGAGGAGGGATTACTGTATATATAATATATATACACACACATACACTACGGGTGGGCGGTATGACCAAAAATCTATATCACGGTATTTTTCTAAATTATCCCGGTTTCATGGTATTCAACTGTATTTTTTTACCCCATGCATGAGTGGATGTTAACCACATTTTCCACTGCAATTACTGGCTAAGAATAACCTATTCCACTGTCAAGAGTATTGTACATTGTACAAAAAAAAAAATTTAATGTGCACACAAGTATTAATACAGTTTTGCCTTGCCCCATAGTTTTCAAGGGGGTGGCACTAATGGAGAAGGTATCACATTGCATGACAGATGCAGTCAAAATATAGAACCTTTTTATTGAACTAATTTTGCAAAAACAAACTATAATTTTGACAACATATTTTCAACCATACAAAGAGGCATTTAGACTTAGTAAAATATCCAGAAGTGCTTGTCAAAAATTTTATTGCACCGAATATGTCTTAGAAAAGGAATAAATAGTAAATATTTTTTTATAAACCAACTGCACTTTCTGTTAATGTTAACAATCTCTGTCCACTGACATGTTAAAGTGACTTTTTAAACAACTTTATTATCATTAAACTGCATAATATTTAAACTAATAAATAATAAAAATAAAATAAATAGTATTATTACTAATAGTTGCACTATTACTTCAAGACTTCAAGCCCAGGTGCATTGCACAGTATTCACCAAATTAAAATAAAATAAAACAAGTGCAACTTGGTGATGACATCTTTGCCAACTGAACCATCATTTAGGCAAACTGCATTAATATGGACCTTGCTTCAAGCTAAGCTATACTGGGAAGAAAAAAAACAAACTATATGTCGAGAACAAAGTCGACATTTCCACTTTATTCTCATAGTTTACTTCATAATTAAAGTAGAATGTCGTAAACTAAACTTCTTCCCAAAATCAATGTTTAATCAATTACTTAATTTACGCCGTCATAAATTAATGCAGCACATTAAATGCTTTGTGTTACGTTCCCCGACCCAGTGGTTAATCACTACGCTTCTTAAACTGACTTCCTCCGCACTAAGAAGACAGCAATCACCATACAGAAACCATTCCCTTCATGATATTCCTGCTTTCTGAAAATTTTAGAATATTAAGATAAATACTTGATATCATTTTTATGATGAAATGCATTTAAGCAGGTATTACACATGCACGGTAGTGAGGCGGTAGTGCTGCTCCCTCGCAGTAAGGGTTGTCCAGGTGTATGTTCAGTGTAGAAAACTTTATGGCAGGTGTAACGAGGCTCCAAAAAACTGGATTTATGAATAGCTATTGCACAGGTTTAACTTAAATATTGTGCAGATGTTGGGTTTCTGATCTGCTGGTCGGAGACACAAACACAGAATTCAATGCATGTTCTTCTGAGCGGGCTATCTTTATTGCATGCATGGTGTCTTTATCTGACGTACCAAAACCCCAGTTCCTTTTTCCTTCCTTCCTTTTTCTTTCACCACATAACCAATCACCACACGATAAACGTCTTTGTGAAATTAAAATTAGTTATAAACTTTGCCCACGGAGTGATCAGAACTTTAAAAACATCTGTTATACATGTTTAATTATGCAATCCATTCACAGTTGCGCCCATCTCTGAGTGAGTCGCAAGCACATCGCAGGATGAATACAAACAAAACATACACTAGCAGGGTCAGTATAGCACAACAAAACCCTACATCCTACATGACTTTGAAAGGAAATTGAAGCACGCCGAGTAAACCCTTCAGATAAACATGCAAATGCAAGGCAGGCACGCCACCGTGCCCCCATATGATTAATGCATGCTTTAATGCATTTCAACATGAAAATTATATTAATTATTTATCTTAGCATTCTAAATGTTTAGAGAGCAGGAAGATCATGAAGTGAATGTATTCTATGCGGCGATCGTTGCCGGCGCCTCCCCTTAGTGCAAGAAGTCAGTTTAAGAATCACTTAACACAAAGCATTTAATGTGCTATATAACTTATGACGGCGTTTGAGAAAATCTATTAAATATTCATTTTACGATGAAGTTTAGTTTACGATGGTCTACTTTAATGACAAATTACGAGAATAAAGTCAATATGTCGTCACACTATTACACAGTACCCAGGTACATTACACTGTATTGAAAACAAATAAAAAAAGTACAACTTGGCTTGCAGTATTTTCCAGTAGTATAGAAATAGTATTTACACATCTGACCGTTTAAAACTAAAGTTATCTCCAGGCGACGGTTGTGACTCCTTTTTTTCGGCAAAAGTTCTTCTGTTCATCATGTTCAGCTTTAGTTTTAGTTCAGTTTCAGAATGCTCTCTGTCCATTTTCACCATGTGGCATACCTATGCTGCCGCCCACTATTTGGTGGTGTAGCAGTGAAAAAGAGCCCTAGTGCAACAAATCTGTGTTTAGCGGCAGGGCTGTGGAGTCGGTAGATAAATGCTCCGACTCTTCTGTATGTATATACTATGCTAATGTATTTTCTACATCCATTGAAGGAAAGGAAGGCAACATACGTGTCATTTCACCACAGAACTACTGGCTAGGAAGCCAACACTCTACTATAATGCCAGACAAACACAATGAAAACAAGGTTTTGTTTATTTATTTATTTATTTTTTTAAACAAGTGTCTGGATTATAATAGCAGGCATACAAATCAGGAACAGGCTAGGTTCACAGTTCCCTGTAACAGTGGAACATGACACAATGGAAAGCGGTGCCGCACCTTACCTGTGCATTACATCCCATATAGTGACGCATACAGTCAATGAAAAGCATGCTTCATGGTTACTTGACATGTTCGTTTTGTGGTAACATTATGCACTGCATGCATTGGGTTTTATTCTTACAGCAGAGAAGTAGTTCATTATGACAGTTTGTGAATTGGGACATTTCAACTTACTTTTTAAATTCCCATTTAAATTTAGTTGGAGTTGGTTAACTTTTTGCCGACTCCGACTCCAGGTACCCAAAATTGTCTCAGACTCCACAGCCCTGTTTAGCGGTGTAGCAGTGAAAAAGGTCCCCATTTGAACAGTTTCCCGCTGTGCCACGTTCCGAACGTTGCTTAGGCAATTTAAACCGGTGTTGTGGGATAAGAAAAATCCATAAAAACAAAAAAAAAAACGGTTTTCGGTATCAACCTATGTGTGTGTATGTATATATGTGTGTGTATGTATATATGTGTGTGTATATATGTATATATATATATATATATATATATATATATATATATATATATATATATATATATATATATATATACGTATATATATATATATATATATACGCATATATATATATATACATATAATATATTATATATATATATATATATATATATATATATATATATATATATACGTATGTATATATATATATATATATATATATATATATATATATATATATATTATCGTATATAGACATATATATATATACATATACGTATATATATATATATATATATACATATCGTATATATATATATATATATATATATACATATAACGTATATATACATATAAATATATATATACATATATATGTATATATATATGTATATGTGTGTATATACACACACACACAAGCACAGCGGAGAAGTAGTGTATTAAAGAAGTTATAAAAAAAGAAAAGGAAACATTTTGAAAATAGAGTAACCCATCGCTATATCGCTTCGACTTTCGCGGCTTCACTCTATCGCAGATTTTAAAATGTAGCACATCTAAATATATATCACAGATTTTTCGGCTGGTTCACGCTTTCATGACAATGGTCTTTTTAATTTAGGTTACATGCTTCCTCAGTTTGATTGTCCAGTTGATTTCATACAAGGGATGCTATTGGCGGTTGGCTGAGAAGTTACCCAATCAGAGCATGTATTACATATTAACTAAAACTCCTCAATGCTATAAGATATGCTTCCCGCAAGGTGCTTGTTTGCTTCTCTCTATCTTTCTCACTCTCTGCCAGACGGAGGGGTGTGAGCAGAGGGCTGTTTGCACAGAGGACACGGACGCCCTCTACAAAATGTCGCTTATCGTGGTGCTTCTGTATACTTAAAAGCACGATTGATTTTTGATTCTTTTGCTTTTCTTAGCTAGCTCTCTCTGACATTCTCTGCTCCTGACGGCGCTCCTTTATGACGGCGCTCCTTTGAAGATAAGATGTGCTTTTTCTTTTAATTGTGAGAAAGAACTGTCATCTCTGTCTTGTAATGGAGCACAGTTTAAACGTTTGACTAAAGGGTGTTATTTCATGTCTAGAGGGCTCTCATAATGTTAACAGGGTGGGAGAGTTCATAAGGGCTTAAAATATATAAAAATAACCATACAAACATATGGTTTCTACTTCGCGGATTTTCACCTATCGTGGGTCTGGAACGCAACCCCCGCGATAGAGGAGGGATTACTGTAACGTTAACATGATTGTCAATATAATTGTTTTGTCACTGTTGTGAGTGATGAGTCTTGCTGTCATATATATTGTATTTTAAATACAAGTAATTTTTATTTAGTCGACAGAAATGTCTTTGGTAGGAATGTAAGTTAAATGTACGCATCATTGCATAAATTTGTCTTCACCATAGAAATGTGAATAGTAAATTCGCCTTACATTCCTAACAAAGATATTTGTATCGACTAAATAGAACTTGAAAAGATATATTTTTTCGAATGTGATCACGCAATTCAGATCGAGTTGATGCGCACTATATCGAGCTCGCGTGCTATTGTGGTTTAGCCTGCATGCCTCAATAAGTCACTCTCCCCTCGCTCTTACTTTTTTACCGTTCATCTAATGATTACACTGTGAGTATGGCTTTACCAAAACAATCATTGATGGTAAATAAAGTATCCATTATTCATAAAGCTTCAATTGGTGATCTATCTTTCGGCGTTAACCGCATATTTTTTCATGCATCTCAAACCAGGGTAAAATGAATCGGGAAGCGCTGATATATATGTATGTGTGTGTATATATTGAAATAGTTTTACTGTGAAATAATGCAAAGAGTACGCGACACGTGTTTTGCCCTATTCAGGCGTACATACTCAGTGCACCCCCTCTCGGGAATTGAACCTCGACCTCGGACTTCGGCGCTAGAGGAGAAGTGTATGTGTGTATATAAATATATATTTATATACACACACACACTCGCGCTTCGCTGCGGAGAAGTAGTGTGTTAAAGAAGTTATGAAAAAGATAAGGGAACATTTTAAAAATAACATAACATGATTGTCAATATACAGTAATTGTTTTGTGAGTGTTATGAGTGTTGCTGTCATCAAGGATTTGATTATCGTTATTTCTTTCAATCAGGTTCGTATTTGTAGGATGTGTTGTGTTCGTTGCATTCCGTGTTTGTCAATCATTGTAAAGATAACAGGTTTCATTCATCGATTCGTTTCTTACTGCATCAATAAACCGCTCGTCTTCCTCTTTATCTGAGACGTGACACACTACATGCACGGGGTTTTTTTTTTTGTTTTTTTGGTTTTTTTTACACTGTCTTCCTTTAGCGGGACATTGACTTTTTCAATATAGATAGATAGATATATATACACTGTGTGCACAATTATTATGCAAGTGAGTATTTTGACCATATCATCATTTTTAATTCGTATATTACAACTCCAAGCTGTATTAACTTGAATGCTTATTGGATTTAAGCACGTCAGGTGATGTGTATTTGTGTAATGAGGGAGGGTGTGGCCTAAGGAGATCAACACCCTATATCAAGGTGTGCAGAATTATTAGGCAGCTAGTTTTCCTCAGGCAAATGGGCCAAAAGAGATTTAACTGACTCTGAAAAGTCAAAAATTGTAAAAAATCTTTCAGAGGGATGCAGCACTTTTGGAATTGCTAAGATATTGGTGTGTGATCACAGAACCATCAAACGTTTTGTTGCAAATAGTCAACAGGGTCGCAAGAAACGTGTCGAGAACAAAAGACGCAAATTAGCTGCCAAAGATTTGAGAAGAATCGAACGTGAAGCTACCAGGAACCCATTATCCTCCAGTACTTTCATATTCCAGAGCTGCAACCTACCTGGAGTGCCCAGAAGTACAAGGTGTTCAGTGCTCAAAGACATGGCCAAGGTAAGGAGGGCTGAAACCCAACCACCACTGAACAAGAAACATAAGTTGAAACGTCAAAACTGGGCCAAGAAATATCTGAAGACAGATTTTTTCAAAGGTTTTATGGACCGATGAGATGAGAGTGACTCTTGATGGACCAGATGGATTGACCTGTGGATCAGTAATGGGCACAGAGCTCCACTCCAACGTGGAGGTGGGGTACTGGTATGAGCTGGTATTTTTAAAGATGAGCTAGTTGGACCTTTTTGCTTTGAAGATGAACTCAAAATCAACTCCCAAACCTACTGCCAGTTTTTCGAAGACACTTTCTTCAAACAGTGATACAGGAAAAAGACCATGATTTTTATGCAGGCCAATGCTCCATCACTTGAATCGAAGTTCTCCACTGCGTGGCCAGCCAGTAAAGGCCTTAAAGATGAAGGAATAATGACATAGCCCCTTCCTCATCTGACCTAAACCCTATCGAGAACTTGTGGGCACTTCTTAAACGCTAGATTTACGGGGAGAAAACAGTACACCTCTCTGAAGAGTGTCTGGGAGGCTGTAGTCACTGCTCCACAAAAAGCTGATCGTCAACAGATCAAGAAACTGATAGACTCCATGAATGGAAAGGCTTATGACTGTTATTGGAAAGAAGGGTGGCTATATTGGTCATTGATTGATTGATTTATTTTTTGTGAAATGTCAGAGATGTTTATTTGTAAATTTTTAGGTGTTTGTTTATTATTCTCACTATAACAGATGAAAATAAACAAGTGAGATGGGAAAATTTTCATTTTTCCTTTAGTTGCATAATAAATCTGCACACTAATAGTTGCCTAATAACCAGCGCACATATGTATTACCCGATGATGTTCACACTCACATTTCCGTTGTGAAACATTCAGGTTTCAGGTTTATTAACATTTTGGATTGACTGTGTTTGTTCCATATTAAAATTAATCCTCAAAAATACAACTTGCCTAATAATTCTGCACTCCCTGTGTGTATAGATATAGATATAGATATAGATATAGATATAGATATAGATATAGATATAGATAGATATAGATAGATAGATAGATAGAGATATAGATATAAAAAAAAAAAGATATATAGATATATAGATATATAGATATATAGATATATATATAGATATATATATATATAGATATATACACTAGCAAAATACCCGCGCTTCGCAGCGGAGAAGTGGTGTGTTAAAGAAGTAATGAAAAAGAAAAGAAAACATTTTAAAAATAACGTAACATGATTGTCAAAGTAATTGTTTTGTGTATTTGGTGGCAGCGTCACAAAGTTATTTTCTTCTAGCTGCATCAGAAAATGTACCACAACGCCTGACACTTCTCCTTTTACTGTTTTCTCACAGCTTGGATTGTTGCTGTCATATATATATATATATATATATATATATATATATATATATATATATATATATATATATATATATATATACACACACACACATACATACATACATACATACATACATACATACACATATAGATATATAGATATGTAGATATATATATATAGACATATCTTCATATCTATATACATATCTACATAAACACATATATACATACCTATCTACATCATATATACATACACACACACACACAAATTATATATATGTATGTGTGTGTGTGTGTGTGTGTATATATATATATATATATATATATATATATTTTCATTTCGGCGCCAGATCCAGTGGCAGCCTTTCCAGCAGCTCCGTATATGACTTTATCTTTTTACCTTTTATCTCTATTTCACTGATCACTTCTACCACTTTCTTTTATGTGGAATTGCTCCCTGGACACTTTTACATTTTACTATTTGACATGGATTTTACACTCCGAGAATCGCCTATTCAAGTAGTCAGCTTAAAGCACTGAGAAGAAATGCTTATGCGGTGTGGTTCCTTATTTACCTGACGAGGTAAGAAGACGATATCGGGCAGCCGAGCGCGCAAAGATAAAAATAAGATTAAATGAGACAACTTGAGAGAAAATGGCGTTATAAACCGCCGGTGCCTTCTGTGATCCTGGGAAATGTAAACTCACTACCAAATAAGATCGACGAACTGGCTGTGCTGGTGAAAAATGTCAGAACCTACAGAGAATGCAGCTTGCTGTGTTTTAGTGAAACGTGGTTAACGTCTATCATCCCAGATGCTAACGTGGAGCTACCGGGTTTAGCACAGTTAGAGCGGACAGAGACGCAAGTACCTGTGGAAAGAAGAAAGGAGGAGGACTCGCTCTCTATGTCAATACAAAGTGGTGCAACTCAGGACATGTAAACGTTAAAATCTCCACTTGCTGCAGGGACATCGAACTGTTGGCCGTAAGTCTGCGCCCTATTACTTGCCCAGAGAGTTTGGACACGTGATTGCTGTTATTGTTTACACCCCCCCTCAAGCGAACGCGGAGATGGCGAGTGACATCATCCATTCCGCAGTTGCTAAGTTACAAACGCAGCACCCTGAGGCACTTGTGCTAATCGCTGGAGACTTTAACCATGTAACGCTGGATAAAACATTACCTGCCTTCTCCCAGTATGTGGATTGTAACACTCGGGGAAACAGGACTATTGACCTACTATATGCAAACGTTAAAGACGCATACAGCGCCACCCCACTGCCTGCGCTTGGGAAAGCAGATCATAACCTGGTTCTGCTTCAGCCTCAATACAAACCAAGAGTGAGGGCGCTACCTACAACCACACGCTCATTCAGGAAGTGGTCCCCTGAGGCAGAGCAGGCTCTGAGAATATATTGCTTGGATCACATAGTGAGAACATTGAAGAGGCTGTTGAATGTACAACTGATTAAATCAACTTCTGTATGGACATTGTAGTTCCAGTAAGAACAGTATGCTGCTATGCTAACAACAAGCCATGGATTACAAGTGACATCAAGGGCCTTTTGAACCAGAAGAAAAGGGCTTTTAAAGGTGGTGATAAGCATGAGCTGAAGTGCGTGCAGAAGGAACTCGAGTCCAGCTCAGGCGGAAAGAGCAGTACAGGAGAAAGCTGGAGCAGAAGTTGCAGAACAACAGTATGAAGGAAGTGTGGGATGGGATGAAGATTATCACTGGCTGCAGCTCAAGCGGGTGCCGCCATCGAGACAGACGTGGAGAAAGCAAACCAAATGATCAACTTCTTTAATAGGTTTGATCACAGTAACCCACTCTCACCTCGGAGTACTGCATCCTCCAACCATCCTTCTGCTGATACCAGCATAGGTGAGACATCCCCACCCACAATTACAGCAGCCCAGGTGAGCAGAGAGCTGAAAAGACTTTGTGCCAGCAAAGCAGCGGGTCCAGATGGTGTATCGCCACGATTGCTGAAGGCCTGTGCGTTGGAACTGGGGAGTCCTCTACAGCATCTTCAACCTGAGCCTGGAACAGGGAGAGTCCCAGGCTTTGGAAAACATCTTGTATCACTCCTGTCCCAAAGGTATCACGTCCTAGTGAGCTGAATGACTTCCGACCTGTAGCTCTGACGTCACATCTGATGAAGACCATGGAGCGGCTGCTGCTTCACCACCTGAGGCCACAGGTCCGCCACGCCTCGACCCTCTGCAGTTCGCATACCAGGAGAAGGTGGGAGCGGAGGATGCCATCATCTATATGCTACACCGATCCCTCTCCCACCTGGACAGAGGCAGTGGTGCTGTAAGAATTATGTTTTGGACTTCTCTAGCGCCTTCAACACCATCCAACCTCTGCTCCTTAGGGATAAGCTGACTGAGATGGGAGTAGATTCACACCTTGTGGCATGGATTGTGGACTATCTTACAGAAAGACCTCAATATATGCGCCTTGGGAACTGCAGGTCTGACATTGTGTGCAGCAATACAGGGCCGCGAGGGGACTGTACTTTCTCCGGTCCTGTTCAATCTATATACATCAGACTTCCAATATGACTCCGAGTCCTGCCACGTGCAAAAGTTCGCTGATGACACTGCTATTGTGGGCTGCATCAGGAGTGGGCAGGAGGAGGAGTACAGAAAGTTAATCAAAGACTTTGTTAAATGGTGCGACTCAAACCACTTACACCTTAACACCAGCAAGACCAAGGAGCTGGTGGTGGATTTTAGGAGGCCCAGGCCCCTCATGGACCCTGTGATCATCAGAGGTGACTGTGTGCAGAGGGTGCAGACCTATAAATATCTGGGAGTGCAGCTGGATGACAAATTGGACTGGACTGCCAATACTGATGCTCTATGTAAGAAAGGTCAGAGCAGACTATACTTTCTGAGAAGGTTGGCATCCTTCAACATCTGCAGTAAGATGCTGCAGATGTTCTACCAGACGGTTGTGGCGAGTGCCCTCTTCTACGTGGTGGTGTGCTGGGGTGGCAGCATAAAGATGAAAGACGCCTCACGCCTGGACAAACTTGTTAAGAAGGCAGGCTCCATTGTAGGATTAAAGTTGGACAGTTTAACATCTGTGGCAGAGCGACGGGCACTAAGCAAACTCCTGTCAATCATGAAGAATCCACTGCATCCACTTAACAGTGTCATCTCCAGGCAGAGGAGTAGCTTCAGTGACAGACTTTTGTCACTGTCCTGCTCCACTGACAGACTGAGGAGATCGTTCCTCCCCACACTATGCGACTCTTCAATTCCACCCGGGAGTAAATGCTAACATTAATTTTATTTTAATTCTTTTCATTTTATTACTATTTAATTTAATATTGTTTCTTTGTATCAGTATACTGCTGCTGGATTATGTGAATTTCCCTTGGGATTAATAAAGTATCTATCATATATATATATATATATATATATATATATATATATATATATATATATATATATATATATATATATATATATATATATATATATATATATATATATATATATATATATATATATATATGTTTGTATGTGTCTATATGTGTGTGTGTGTGTGTGTGTATAGCTTTGGTCACTGAGTGCAAGGGAAAAATAATAAAATATAGTCTAAGTTATTAAACAGTAAAACATTAACGTTTCAAGAAGTACAGGTACACTGATCACTACTGGAGTGGTTGCGGGTAAACTACATTTTAAAGACTGTGTAACACAACAGGTAAGTAACTAACAGCAGCTAAAATGTATATGGATCATCTCGTAGTAGATCCTTTTTGAAAGCGCTTACACGACGGCTGTGGTATAGAAATTACATTTTCTATGTGAACGCTCAAATTTGTGCCTCTGGTAATGTGCCTTACCGGCAATTAAAGAAAATTAGTTTTGTGTCCTCTGCACTGTTAAGAGAGAAAGGCTTTGGTTTGGCATAAATGGAAAAAAGGTGTAAAGAAAGGAAAGTTGCCTTTTTCTTTTATATAGTATAGAGAGATGTGTTCGCTGACGTTATGATCGCCTTTTGGGGACAGTCGCGGTGTGTCTTGTGTAGACTGGTGAGACGTCCCCCCATTAATCGGCTGTGATGGCACTGTCAGTCCTCCACTCGTGTGCGTGTCTTCATAATCCGAGTTTAGCACCTCCATAATCGTATACGTGCAAAAGAAAGTGTGAATCGCCTTAATATTATTTTGCTGTGGTGTAGAAAAAGGGTCCCGTGTTTGCACTTGTCTGGGTTATAGCGCAGGGGGAGGATGAAAAAAATTAAAAGTGCTCACTTTGACTTAAAGCAGAAGCGCAGTCAGCATCTCAAAGGCCGGCACAGCTATGCACGCGCGCTGGCTGCTCGACTTTTGCTTGCAGGAGACCCCTTTTGTACAAACGTTCATGATATCAAAAGTCTCAGCGCTCTTTGGAGGTAATTCATATTTACACACACACACACACACACACACACACACACACACACACACAAACATATATACATATCTATGCATATACACATATATACATACATATATACACACACATATATACACACACATACATACATACACACACATATATACACACAAATACATATATATATACATACATACACATACACATATATAAACATATATATACATATACATACATATCTACATATATACACACACAGCTATTTCGTATCAGTGCAATACGCTGTTTGTTAAAACGGTTGACTCTCGCCTACGTGCAATAACAAATCAAATCATTCAGTTGTCTTTGCTCATATGTCATTTTAGAGCTGGACGCCTGGCATCTTTTTTTGGCCACAAGTTCGTTTCTGTTTGGTGTGAGGTTCTGTGTTGTGGAGGTTCTCAGGATGGATTGCAGGTGCTCATCAGTGAGGCGACTCCTGTGTGCTGTTTTGTTAGTCTTTATCACTGAGAAGAGCTTCTCACACAGATATGTGCTACCAAACATGCACAAGGTTCGAGCCGCATGTAGACGGACTTTTTTTGTTCTTCAAAGTCACCAAAGCGCCGTGCAAACTCAGTGCATAATAACTCTAGCTTCGCAATAACTTGCAGCATCATAAGGTAGACTTGATTAACGTGGTAAGTGTTCGGCAAGGCAGCTGAAGCGCTGCATTATGGGATCTGTAGTTTATAGTGTTACCAGCGCTTCATTTACCCGTGCCATTAATAACAATAATACAGTATATAAAATGATCTCACGGGCCGGATATAATTACACGCCGGGCGGATGTGGCCCATGGCCCTTGAGTTTGACACATATGGACTAAATAGAACTTGAAAAGATATATTTTTCAAATGTGATCGCGCAATTCAGATAGAGTTGACGCCGCACTACAGCCTGCATGCCTCAATGAGTCATCCTCCCTCGCTCTTACTTTTTACCGCTCATCTAATGAATACACTGAGTATGGCTTTACCAAAACAATCATTGATGGCGAATAAAGTATCCATTATTCATAAAGCTTCAATTGGTGATCTATCTTTCGGCGTTAACCGCATATTTTTTCATACATCTCAAACCAGGGTAAAATGAATCGGGAAGCGCTGATATATATGTATGTGTGTGTATATATTGAAATAGTTTTACTGTGAAATAATGCAAAGAGTACGCGACACGTGTTTTGCCCTATTATATATATATACCCGCGTATCGCAGCGGAGAAGTAGTGTGTTAAAAAAGGTAGAAAAAGAAAAGGGAACATTTTAAAAATAACGTAACATGACTGTCAATATACAGTATTTGTTTTGTGAGTGTTACTGAGTGTTGCTGTCATCAAGGATTTGATTATCATTATTTCTTTCAATCAGGTTCGTATTTGTAGGATGTGTTGTGTTCAAGTTACATTCCGTGTTTGTCAATCGTTGTAAAGATGACAGGTTTCATTCATCGATTTGTTTCTTACTGCATCAATAAACAGCTCGTCTTCTTCTTTATCTGAGACCTGACACACTGCATGCACGGTTTTTTTACACTGTCTTCCTTTAGCGGGACATTGACTTTTTCCACCGTGTGCTTGGTTTCCACAGTAGCTGGATTTATGAATATGCTTATCAGACGCTTCATATTTTTGCTGCCTTTTCAATTGTGTAATTCGGTTTTGTTCAGCTCTTTGGAACTGTTGCCTTTTATCTGTGCACTGCGCCAGTTCACGTGAGCCACTCGGTGTACTTGTATCGAAGGTTCCCAGCTGTGCTGGTGCCATCTCGCTATGTCCATGGCTGTATTTAATGTTACCTTAGTCCTGGCACTTAAAACTTTCTCTCGCAGTTTCGCTGAGTTTGTGTCAAACACCACCCTGACCATCTCATCTTCCTCTCCATAAGCACAGTCCTTCACCCGTGAATATTTACCCGTGGCAGTTTGCTATTGATTGCCGCTGACGGACGGCCTTATATGGGCAGGCACTAAATTACAAACGCCAGCGCAGCTTGTCTATGAACTTAATTTAAAGTGTAGGTTTACATGCGGCTTTGTTTCGAAGTAGCAGAACTCATGAATATGGTTGTATATGTCACTCGCTCGCTTCTTATTGTTTCGCTGCCTTCTCAATTATATAATGCATGTTTTCTTGAGCGCTTTTTTGAGGTCTTCCTGGTTTTCTATGTACTGCGTGATTACGGGAGGCGTGATGATGTCACACCTAAACTCCGCCCCCACGGCGTTGAAGCTCATCTCCATTACAGTAAATGGAGAAAACTGCTTCCAGTTATGACCATTACGCGTAGAATTTCGATATAAAACCTGCCCAACTTTTGTAAGGGAGCTGTAAGGAATGAACCTGCCAAATTTCAGCCTTCCACCCACACGGGAAGTTGGAGAATTAGTGAGTGAGTGAGTGAGGGAGTGAGGGCTTTGCCTTTTATTAGTATAGATATAGCAAAATACCCATGCCTCGAAGCGAGAAGTAGTGTGTTAAAGAAGTAATGAAAAAGAAAAGGAAACATTTTAATAATAATGTAACATGATTGACATTGTCATGAGTGTTGCTGTCATATATATGCCTGCCTAAATAAGTCACGCTCGCTTTGCTCTTACTTTATTTACCGCTCATTTAATCATGGCTAATGGCGGAAAAATTATAAAATGGAAGGAGGATGGCTTTACCAAAACAATTATTGATGGCTTAATCGATTATTCATAAAGCTTGAATTGGTGATGTGTTTTTCTATGTTAACCTCATATTTTTTCATACTTCTTCTCAAACTAAGGTAGTGCGAGGGTAAAATGAATCGGGATGTGCTGATCAGTGTAATCGTTGTGCCAGGAAATCATGCATTGACAAAAGCTCCCCTTTGCTTGTAATGCAAAGTGTGATTAAATGCATTATTTTTTAACGCGTTATGGAGCACATGCATCGAAGCTTCTCAGCTGTGCTTGTGCTAAGAAAAGGAAAGATTTTAAAAATAACGTAACACGATTGTCAATGTAACCTTTTGTAAGTAGTGCCTGAAGGATTCAGTGTGGAGAAACTCTAGAGACAGCGTGTGTATTAACTTGTGGATTTTTCTGTGAGTATTTGGTGGCAGTCTGACGAAGTTGCTTCGGAAGACGGCGTTAGCCGTGGAGCTCAGCTCAGAGTGAAATGAGATGAATGGGCGGGGAGATGATGACGTAACTCCCCCACCCGCCTTAACTGTCAATCCCCACAAACACAGTCTCTCGGAATTTGCATAAGCACACCCCTTCACCTACAATTTTAACTTAGTTACAAAGTGATCAAAACTCTCGCTTATATCCTGCCCTCTCATTAAACTTGTATCCCGATTACCTGTGGGCATGTGAAACGCCAGCGGTAGCCTGTCTATGAACTTAATTTAAAGTTTAGGTTTACACCTTGCTTTCTTTCCGAGGTAGCAGCACTCATGAATATGGTATTATGTCACTCGCTCGCTTCTTATTGTTTCGCTGCCTTCTCAATTATATAATGCATGTTTTCTTAAGCGCTTTTTGGAGGTCTTCCTGGTTTTCTACGCACTGCGTTGACAGTCAGTTCACGTGATTACGTTGGAGGCGTGATGATGTCACACGAAACTCCGCCCCCACGTCATTACAGCTCAACTCCATTACAGTTAATGGAGAAAAATACCTTCCAGTTATGACCATTAGGCATAGAATTTCGAAATGAAACCTGCCCAACTTTTGTAAGTAAGCTGTAAGGAATGAGCCTGCCAAATTTCAGCCTTCTACCTACACGGGAAGTTGGAGAATTAGTGATGAGTCAGTCAGTGAGTGAGTAAGTCAGTGAGTGCTTTGCCTTTTATTAGTATAGATATGTGTGTGTGTGTGTGTGTGTGTGTGTGTGTGTGTGTGTATATGTATATAAGTTAAGAAAACATCCCTCCATCGCGGAGCCGGACTCTCCCTCAAAACTGTAACCTCCTCTCCACCCATTTCCTCCTCACTTCATGTCAGAACTCGACTCATGCAAGGTTAGTTTTCTTGGTGGTTTATACAGTAGTTTTTGTGTTACGGATTTTTCAAAAGTTAATTTTTCACTTCGTGGTGTGTGATTTGTTGCAGTGTTACTTTTCTCTTTTTTGTCAAATATTTCTTTTTTTCCCTGTGCTTAAAACTCATTTTTTAAAAATTGTTTACAGCGATTGGAATGTAAGGATAAAATAGCGTGATCTTGTTAATCTTTTGGTTTCTTGTGGTTGGTTTTTAAATACATTTCGGATTTGTTCTAATGTTCCTTTTTTTCCCTGTGCTTAAAACTCATTTTAAAATAAGTGCTGCACGTGCTGCTGACATTCTGTGCTACAGAGAGATTAGAGAGTGTGAGCGAGCAAGCGCAGAGAGAGAGCGAGCACGTGCTACCGAGAGAGAGAGAGAGAATGTGCTGCTGACTGGGAGGGGAAGGGACGGGAGGGGAGTTGTGTGTGTGTGTGTGCGCGCGCGCTACAGAGAGAGAGAAATGGGGGGAGAGACTCATGCACACGAGTGAGCCTGCTCGTGTAGCTGAGCAGGGAGCCTGGGTGTTTTGTGTCAGTGTTATTCAATGTTTTTACATTAGTTTACTATTACACTGTGCATACTATGGTGTAATTAACTATATTTGTGCTTAATCTTTACATATATTTACATATTTCCGTACAGTTCATACAGTCTCGAATGGATTAATTGTATTTACATACAATCCTATGGGGGGAAACTGCTTCGGTTTACCAAAGTTCTGGAACGAATTATGGTCGTGAACCGAGGTTCCACTGTACTATGTGAGTATGTATGTATGTGTACATATGTATGTGTTTGTATATTTACTGTGTGTACTTGCATTCTTGCTTAGGTAATTGAAAGTTAAATTTCAGGAGAGTACCTGTCTGCATTTTCTGACAGTATGATGTTCCACACGAAAGTACAGTTTTCTGTATGAAAAAAAGTCTTCAGATCCTATGGTTGTGATTTAGACAGTTTTTTTCCTTGTAAGCGTGTTTTTCTGCAGTGACCATTCTTTTTTAAAAGTATGCATTGAGTTTAGTAGGTGCTGTGTCGTCTTTTGACCTTTCTTGTTTCAATTGTCAGTACCAATAACTGTCAAATATAATGGCATGTTAACTATTTCGTAATCATATATTTTAAAGCGGGCATGATTGTTCTTGGTTAGTAATCATTTTTCCACTTCCATGTTCCAGATTATTTAATTCTCTGCTAACTTACAAAGTAAAGTAATCTCTTTGTATCTATTTTAGATGATAATGAGGTTTTCAAAGTGAAGAAATCGAACTATAGTAAAAAAATAGTTAAACAGCTGAAGAAAGAGTACAAAGATGATCTGGAGAAAATAAGCAACTTAAAACAGGATCTAGGATGTGCAGCAGAAGGTAAGACGTCTGTAGTTTTAAACATTTGTTTTTAAAAGCATTTTGAAATAAAATGTTTCTGTTGTATCCCTCCGAGAGAAGGAATGGGTGAATCTCTAAATTTTCATTTGCCCTTGAAATGATATTAATGCAATGCTTTTCATTTTTAGGTTGTCACTTTTCAATTTTTTTTCCTGTACCTTTGTACTGTAAATTTTGAAAATTGAAAGAATTCTAATACCTGTAATTTGGCATTGACTTGTTTAATCTTGCAACATTTTTGCATTACTAGTCCAGTGTGAAGAATGGTTAGTTTACAGTTGCGTTGAGTTTACTCAATTTAAGTTTGCTTAATTAAAACTCATAATGAGAGTAACAAAGTATAGGATATACAGTATCTCACAAACTGAGTACACCCCTCACATTTTTGTAAATATTTTATTATATTGTTTCATGGGACAACACTGAAGATCTGACTCTTTGATAAAATGTAGTCAGTGTACAGCTTGTATAACAGTGTAATTTTGAGAGCGATAACACCAAATTTAACACACCTGCTCCCCATTCACACCTGAAACCTTGTAACACTAATGAGTCACATGACACTGAGGAGGGAAAATGGCTAATTGGGCAGAATTTGGGCATTTTTCACTTAAGGGTGTACTCACTTTTGTTGCCAGCGGTTTAGACATTAATGGATGTGCACAGAGTTATTTTGCAGGGAAATCAAAATTACACTGTTATACCAGCTGTTCACTGACTACTTTACATTGTATTGAAGTGTCATATCTTCAGTGTTGTCCCATGAAAAGATATAATAAAATATTTAAAAAAATTTGAGGGCTATCCTCACTTTTGTGAGATACTGTGTAATTGTATATATATATGTGTGTGTGTGTGTGTGTGTGTGTGTGTGTGTGTAATAAATATATATATATAATATATACACACACACAAACACTAGCAAAATACCCGCGCTTCGCAGCGGCGAAGTACTGCTTTTAAATTTTTATTAAGAAGAAAAGTAAACCATTTTAAACTGAGAGAAAATATACCAATAATTATTTGTTAAGGATTTCTTTGTATTCCACTTTGTCAGTTCAGCACTCCAGTTGTAATATGACCAAGCTGTGCGAGCTTACTCTTGAGCATGCAACGTATAGTTGGACATGTGAAAAGCAATCTTGCCTCAAATCAATGGGAACCTTTTGTAGGGTCTGTTCCTGAGACTTATTGTCATTGCGAAGCAGAGCCTTACTGGAAATTGGAGGCATTTGAATTGAAATGGGAGATCAGAGGGTATAACGGGGATGCGAGGAATAAAAGCTCTCTCCCCTGAGAAACTTCCAGTAAAATAGCTGCCTCAATTAGGTTCTTTTGTAGACACGTGACCTGAAGTCTCGTGCCGTTAAAAAGTTTCGGTGGTTGTAAGTTTTTCAGTAACGTTATTGTTGTCCCAAACCTCAAAATTGGATTATGCTCAGGGGTGCCTGAAGGATTCAGAGTGTGGAAAAACTCTTTCTATTAACTTGTGGATTTTTCTGTGAGCATTTGGTGGCAGCGTCACGAAGTTGTTTCCGCAAGACCGCGTTGGATACGGAGCTCAGCTCGGAGTGAAATGAAGTGAATGAAATGAGGTGAATGGGAGGGGAGATGATGACGTGACTCCCCCACCCGCCTTAACTGTCCATCCCTCCACAAACACAGTTTCTCGGCATGACAAACGCCAGCGGCAGCGTGTCTATGAACTTAATTTAAAGTTAAGCTTTACACCTTGCTTTCCTATTCGTTTGCATAATCACAGTCCTTATTATTTAATGTTAGCTCAGACCAGGCACTTAAAAGTTTCTTTCGCACTTTGCTGAGTTTGTGCGAAACACTATTCTATCTTTGACCATCTCATTTTCGTTTGTATAAGCATAGTC
Organism: Polypterus senegalus; assembly: GCF_016835505.1. NCBI lineage: Eukaryota > Metazoa > Chordata > Cladistia > Polypteriformes > Polypteridae > Polypterus > Polypterus senegalus. Next base: position 163,919,092 of record NC_053155.1, read on the forward strand.
CTTCACCAGCAAGTTTAACTCCATTATAGCAGTTTTAACTCTGTTACAAAGTGATCCAGAGTCTCATTTATACCCTGCGTCTTCTCATTAAACTTGTATCTCGCGAATATCGTATTCATCGTAAGTATGACAAATTCCAGCGACAGCGTGTCTATAAACTTAATTTAAATTTACGGTTTACACCGTGCTTTGTTTCCGCAGTAGCTGCACTTACGAATATGCTTGTATGCGTCACTCGCTTCATATTCTTTTGCAGCCTTCTCAATTGTGTAATGCGTTTTTTGTTCAGCGCTTTTTGGAGCTATTCCTTGTTCTCTGCGTACTGCGTTCACAGTAAGTTCACGTGAGCCGCTTGGAGTACATGCATCGAAGGTTCTCAGCTGTGCTTGTGCTATCTCGTGCGATGTCCACGGCTTTATTTAATGTTGGCTAAGACCCGACAGTTAAGTTTTTCTTGCACTTTCACTGAGTTTGTGCCAAACACCACCCTGACCATCTCATCTTAGTTTGCATAAGCACAGTCCTTCACCCGCGAATATTTATTTATATTCTATTGGATTACCGCTGATGGATGGCCTTATATGGGCAGGCACTCAATTACGTGGGAGGCGTGACGATGAGGGACGCAACTCCGTCTCACACGGTGACCAAGCTGCAGGCTATGGCCGTATATATGTGCATAAGTAGGTTTCAGTTATGACCATTACGCGTAGAATTTAGAAATGAAACCTCTAACTTTTGTAAATAAGCTGTAAGGCATAAGCCTGCCAAATTTCAGCCTTCTACCTACACGTTAAGTTGGAGAATTAGTGATGAGTCAGTCAGTGAGGGCTTTGCCTTATTAGTATAGACTAGCAAAATACCCGCGCTTTGCAGCGGGGAAGTAGTGTGTTAAAGAAGTTATGAAAAAGAAAAAGAAACATTTTAAAAATAACGTAACATGATTGTCAATATAATTGTTTTGTTACTGTTATGAGTGTTGTTGTCATCAAGGATTTGATTATCATTAATTCTTTTAATCAGGTTCGTATTTCAATCAATCAATCAACATTTATTTATATAGCACATATTCATACAAAAAAATGTAGCTCAAAGTGCTTTACAAAATGAATAGAAAAATAGAAGACACAATAAAAAATAAACATAAGTCAACATTAATTAACATAGAATAAGTAAGGTCCGATGGCCAGGGTGGACAGAAAAAACAAAAAAAGAACTCCAAAGACTGTAGAAAAAAAATTAAATCTGTAGGGGTTCCAGACCACGAGACCGACCAGTCCCCTCTGGGCAATCTACCTAACATAAGTCAAACAGTCCTCTTTGTATTTAGGGTTTTCATGGAAGGACCTGATGATGATGGTCACGTAGACTTCTGGCTTTCAGTCCATCAATGTTGGTGCATCATGATGCTTTGAGTAGGTGGTGGGTGGCGCAGGCCGCCACCACAAAGAAACCGGAAAAAGAAACAGAAGAAAGAGTTGGAGTTGGAGTATTTGGAGGATGTGTTGTGTTCAAGTTATATTCTGTGTTTGTCAACCGTTGTAAAGATAGCAGGTTTCATTCATCTAAGTGTTCACTGCCCAAATCGGTACTCGTGAATCTAAGATGTTTAACAGGTGTTCCTGGTATTAAGTTGTGGATTTGCTTGCGAATATTTAGCGGTAGCATGTCTACGAACTTAATTTAACCTTTCCCAGTCCTGCAAAGTCCGTTCACATGAGCCGCTCGGAGTGCATGCATCAAAGCTTCTCAGCTGTGCTTGTGCTATCTCGTGCGATGTCCACGGCTTTATTTAATGTTAGCTCAGACCCGGCACTTAAGTTTCTCTCGCACTTTTGCTGAGTTTGCGCCAGCCACTATTCTATCCCTGACCATCTCATCTTCATTTGCATAAGCACAGTCCTTAACCAGCAATGTTAACTCCAGTACAAAGTGCTGAAAAGTCTCTTTATACCCTGCGTCTCATTAAACTTGTATCTCGCGAATATCGTATTCGTCGTAGGCATGACAAACGCCAGCGGCAGGCTGTCTAAGAACCTAATCTAAACTTTAGGTTTACACCGTGCTTTGCTTCCGTAGTAGCTGCACTTATGAATATATTTGTATGCGTCACTCGCTTCATATTCTTTTGCTGCCTTCTCAATTGTGTAATGCATTTTTTGAACAGGTTTCATTCATCGAAGTGATCACTACCCAAATCGGTACTCGTGAATCCAAGATGTTTAACAGGCATTCCCGGTACCAAGTTGTGGATTTCCCAGCGAATATTTAGCGTCAGCGTGTCTATGAACGTAATTTAAACTTAAACTTTACACCTTGCTTTCCTATTGATAATATGTACAAAGGTTTGTTCAGCATCAGAGGGTTTCCGCAGTAGCTGCACTTATGAATATGCTAAGCACAGTCCTTCACCCGCGAATATTTACCTTATATGGGCAGGCTTAATTACGTGGGAGCCGTGATGATGCTGGATGCAACTCCGCCTCACACGGCGACCGAGCTGCTGGCTATGGCCGTATATATGGACGAAAGTAGGTTCCAGTTATGACCGTTACGCGTAGAATTTCGAAATGAAACCTGCTTAACTTTTGTAAGTAAGCTGTAAGGAATGAGCCTGCCAAATTAAAGCCTTCCACCTACACGGGAAGTTGGAGAATTTAGTGATCAGTCAGTCAGTCAGTCAGTCAGTGAGGGCTTTGCCTTTTATTATTATAGATTATGCTGTGCATTCTATGGTATAATTAACTATTTCTGCTTAAAAACTAAAAAAAAAAATTTGCATACAGTTTGTACGGTCTGGAATGGATTAATTGTATTTAAAGAGAGAAGAATAGATCAGATAATGATTCCTGCAGGAATGACAGCCTATCTCCAGACAGTTGACATTGCAATAAACAAGCCATTCAAGGACCATTTGTGAATAGAAGTCAATGATTACATAAAAAACAGAATGGATAGAAATCAGCGGGGGAACTTTGTGAAGCCTAATCTGGAAGAGGAGGTGACTTGGGTGAAGAATTAATGGGATAAAATCACTGAAAGCTGTGTTGCCAATGCACTACGAGCAGCTTACTGGGACAAGAAGACAAGGTGAGCAGTATTGCTGCACATGAGAGATTGGGGCCATTAATTCAAACGTAATTAGAGTCAATAGAAATCCAGGAAGGAATTGGAGATATTCAGATATGGAGAGTTATGTTGATATTGTAGAAGAAGATGACATGATTGTATTTGAATAAATGTAGAAGCAGTTAACATATGGTAGTTTATATAACACTAGCAAAATACCCGCGCTTCGCAGCGGAAAAGTAGTGTGTTAAAGAAGCAATGAAAAAGAAAAGGAAACATTTTGAAAATAACGTAACATGATTGTCAATGTAATTGTTCTGTCACTGTTGTGAGTGATGAGTGTTGTTGTCATATATATATATATATATTTACACACACACAAACATATATATATACATATCTATACATATACACATATATACATACATATATATATCTATACATATACACATACATATACACACACACATAAATACATACACACACACATATATAAACATATATATACATATACATACATATCTACATATATACACACACAGCTATTTCGTATCACTGCAATACGCTGCTTGTTAAAACGGATAACTCCCGCTCTTACGCAAGTCTGCGTGGATATTATGAACTATCGTATTTGTTCAAGTTCTATTTAAATTTTAAATAGAAGGAATTTTTATTTAGTCGACAGAAATATCTTTGGTAGGAATGGTAAAAACAGACAGGAATATTATTCGTGAATAAATCAACTCAAACCTTAAACAACTTATAATATTTTGCTCTCCATAAAAATATATCCTGTCTAAATTATACAAGTTAGAAATAAAGTAAATGTTAAAAGAACAAACATTCAAATTTCTTTACTCTTATGTAATTGTATATAAAAAATAAACTTAGATTTTAAATATCCCAAAAGATTTTGCTCTCCATAAAAATATATCCTGTCAAAATTATACAAATTCAAATATGAACATGCTGCATAACAAAACCTGGAAATATAAATAAAATGTGTTCCTTTCAGCAATAACAAATCAAATCATTCAGTTGTCTTTGCTCATATGTCATTTTAGAGCTGGACACCTGGCATCTTTTTTTGGCCACAGGTTCGTTTCTGTTTGGTGTGAGGTTCTGTGTTGTGGAGATTCTCAGGATGGATTGAAGGTGCTCATCAGTGAGGCGATTCCTGTGTGCTGTTTTGTTAGTCTTTATCACTGAGAAGAGCTTCTCACACAGATATGTGCTACCAAACATGCACAAGGTTCGAGCCGCATGTAGACGGACTTTTTTGTTCTTCAAAGTCACCAAAGCGCCGTGCAAACTCAGTGCGCAGTGCGCCAGTTTATCAGCAAAGTGCGATTTGGGAACACCGTAGTGACGACTTGGTTTAACATTACTTGGCAACAGGGAAAGTGGGACAAGTTGCACTGGTGCATTTGTGTCTCCCATAAAAGCAGCTTCACTTGAAATCACTTTGTAATTGTGCACGGTTAAAACGTCCGCTGAAGTGTCAGATTCTTATTTAATTATGCTGCTTTCTGTATCTTCTGCATTGCATTCAGGTTACCCTGATGTTTTGTCTCATAGTGCCGTCTTAGATTAAATTCTGTAATTACAGCCACATTAGCTCCACAAATGAGACACACGGGTTCAGTAAACATATACTCAGCCTCCCATCGGTTTTTAAAGGCTCTATTTTCAGAATCAACTTTTCTCTTCAGCATCATGTGAGCTAGCTTCGCAATAACTTGCAGCATCATAAGGTAGACTTGATTAACGCGTAAGTGTTGGCAAGGCAGCTGAAGCGCTGCATTATGGGATCTGTAGTTTATTGTGTTACCAGCGCTTCATATACCCGGCTTTAATAACAATAATACAGTATATAAAATGATCTCGCTGGCTGGATATAATTACGCCGGCCGGATGTGGCCCGCGGCCCTTGAGTTTGACACATATGGACTAAATAGAACTTGAAAAGATATATTTTTTCAAATGTGATCGCGCAATTCAGATAGAGTTGACGCCAAGCACTACAGCCTGCATGCCTCAATAAGTCATCCTCCCTAGCTCTTACTTTTTACCGCTCATCTAATGAATACACTGAGTATGGCTTTACCAAAACAATCATTGATGGCTAATAAAGTATCCATTATTCGAGTATGTAGATCGGGATATATATATATATACATATATATATACCCAGCGTATCAGCGGAGAAGTAGTGTGTTAAAAAAGCTAGAAAAAGAAAAGGGAACATTTTAAAAATAACATAACATGACTGTCAATATACAGTATTTGTTTTGTGAGTGTTACTGAGTGTTGCTGTCATCAAGGATTTGATTATCATTTCTTTCAATCAGGTTCGTATTTGTAGGATGTGTTGTGTTCAAGTTACATTCCCGGTTTGTCAATCGCTGTAAAGATGACAGGTTTCATTCATCGATTCGTTTCTTACTGCATCAATAAACAGCTCGTCTTCTTCTTTATCTGAGACCTGACACACTGCATGCACGGGTTTTTTTTACACTGTCTTCCTTTAGCGGGACATTGACTTTTTCCAACCTGTGCTTTGTTTCCGCAGTAGTTGGATTTATGAATATGCTTGTATGTATCAGACGCTTCATATTTTTTGCTGCCTTTTCAATTGTGTTGGTGCTGGTGCCATCTCGTGCTATGTCCATGGCTGTATTTAATGTTACCTTAGTCCTGGCACTTAAAACTTTCTCTCGCAGTTTCGCTGAGTTTGTGTCAAACACCACCCTGACCATCTCATCTTCCTCTCCATAAGCACAGTCCTTCACCCGTGAATATTTACCCGTGGCAGTTTGCTATTGGATTGCCGCTGACGGACGGCCTTATATGGGTAGGCACTAAATTACAAACGCCAGCGACAGCCTGTCTATGAACTTAATTTAAAGTGTAGGTTTACATCGTGCTTTGTTTCAGAAGTAGCAGAACTCATGAATATGGTTGTATATGTCACTCGCTCGCTTCTTATTGTTTTGCTGCCTTCTCAATTATATAATGCATGTTTTCTTCAGCGCTTTTTTGAGGTCTTCCTGGTTTTCTATGTACTGCATGATTATGTGGGAGGCGTGATGATGTCACACTGAAACTCCGCCCCCCACGGGCGTTGAAGCTCATCTCCATTACAGTAAATGGAGAAAAACTGCTTCCAGTTATGACCATTACGCGTAGAATTTCGATATAAAACCTGCCCAACTTTTGTAAGGAAGCTGTAAGGAATGAACCTGCCAAATTTCAGCCTTCCACCCACACGGGAAGTTGGAGAATTAGTGATGAGTCAGTGAGTGAGTGAGTGAGGGCTTTGCCTTTTATTAGTATAGACTAGCAGAATACCCGTGCTTCGCAGCGGAGAAGTAGTGTGTTAAAGAAGTTATGAAAAAGAAAAGCAAACATTTTAAAAATAACGTAAGATGATTGTTAATGTAATTGTTTTGTTATTGATATGAGTGTTGCTGGCATATATATATATATATATATATATATATATACATATATACATATATATATATATATATATATATATATATATACAGTTATATATATATATATATACACATATACACACATACATATATACATATACATATATATACACATATATATATATATATATATATATATATATATATATATATATATATATATTAGGTGTGGACTCGATTAAAAAATTAATCCAATTAATTAGAGGCTGTGTAAGAATTATATCTTGATTAATCGTATGTAATCGCACACGAAATTTGCCCCAAATCGCAAATGTTTTTTTTTATTTAAAACGGTTTTAGTGGGTGACAGAATCAAATAATAGACATGGACATGAATATTGTAAACTGAAGCTGTTTTAATTTCTGAAAAAAAGCCTTTAAACTGCATTTGAATTCAAAACAGAAACAAAAATATCATCCCTGGTTAAAATTGGGCAGACTTAAAAATAAAGTGGTAGTTTAAGTACTTTAAGTACATTTTCAGAATAGTATTGTCTTTAAATAATAATAACCAAAATTTCACCATAAAGTGCAGTTTTTCTTCTTAAAAAATAAGTCAGAAACATAAAAGGTAATTTGACCAGCTTACTCTTTAAACTCTGAGTAACATTAGCCAAAATTATTTTGTACATTAGGCTAAAACAGTGTGATCATTGAACATTTTGTAATTAGATGTATTTAGAATTACTAACGGTCACGGAAGTCCAATGATCCCCAGTAAGAGCCACAAAGTCCGCTCTGTAATGCATCTAATTTTGCTTGCTTTTCAGTGTGCACAAAACCATGCTTTTATCAAGGCTTCGCCGAAAGTCGAAATGATCAGTCGTAGGAACGCGCTTTATTACTCTAACATTTTTGTAGCTGTGATGTGTGCATCAGTGTAATGGATGTACCAGGAAATCATGCATTGACAAAAGTTCCCGCTTGCTTGGAATTGAAAGTGTGATTAAATGCGCTATTTTTAACGCTGCTATGGAGTACATGCATCGAAGCTTCTCAGCTGTGCTTGTGCTAAGAAAGGGAAAATTTTAAAATAACGTAATATGATTCTGCTAACCTAATATTTTTTCATACGCCCCAAACCAAGGAGATGCTAAGGTAAAATGAATCGGGTAGCGCTGCATACATAGTCAGTACATCCCTCTCGGAATCAACCTCAATGTCGGCGTTAGAGGCTTAAGACTCTACAATTAGCCACAGCGTGGCTTGTCTATGCTAAAGTATGTATTGTAGATCGGGTATATATATATATATATATTATATATATATACCCGTATCGCAGTGGAGAAGTAGAAGTTATGAAAAGAAAAGGGAACATTTTAAAAATAACGTAACATGATTGTCAATATACAGTAATTGTTTTGTGAGTGTTATTGAATGTTGCTGTCATCAAGGATTTGATTATCATTATTTCTTTCAATCAGGCTCGTATTTGTAGGATGTGTTCAAGTTACATTCGTGTTTGTCAATCGCTGTAAAGATAAGAGGTTTCATTCATCGATTAGTTCCTTACTGCATCAATAAACAGCTCGCCTTCCTTTTATCTGTGATGTGACAAACTGCATGCACGGGTTTTTTTACACTGTCTTCCTTTAGCAGGACATTCACTTTTTCCACCGTGTGCTTTGTTTCCGCAGTAGCTGCACTTATGAATATGATTCTATGTATAAGACGCTTCATATTTTTTTGCTGCCTTCTCAATTGTGTAATTCGGTTTTGTTCAGCACTCTTTGGAACTGTTGCTTTTGTCTGTGCACTGCGTCAGTTCACGGAGCCGCTTGGTGTTCTTGCATCAAGGTTCCCAGCTGTACTGGTGCCATCTCGTGTAATGTCAGCTAAGACCCGCACTTAAAACTTTCTCTCGCAGTTTCAATGAGTTTGTGCCAAACACCACCCTGACCATCTCATCTTCCTCTGCATAAGCACAGTCCTTCACACGTGAATATTTACCGGCAGTGTTTGTATTGGATTGCCGCTGATGGACGGCCTTATATGGGCAGGCACTAAATTACAAACGCTAGTGGTAGCCTATGAACTTAATTTAATATAAACTTACGGTTCACGCCGTGCTTTGTTTCCGCAGTAGCTGTACTTATGAATATGCTTGTATGCATCATTTGTTTCATAATGTTTTTCTGCCTTCTCAATTGTGAAATGGCGCTTTGTGCTGATCGCTGTTTGGAGTTCTTCCTTGTGCTCTACGACTTACGTAGGAGGCGTGATGATGTCACACTAAACCCCGCGCCATCTCCAACTCAAGACTCCATTACATTATATGGGGAAAAATAGCTTCCAGTTATGACCCTTATGCGTAGAATTTCGAAATGAAACCTGCCCAACTTTTGTAAGTAAGCTGTAAGGAATAAGCCTGCCAAATTTCAGCCTTCTACCTACACGGGAAGTTGGAGAATTAGTGATGAGTCAGTGAGTGAGTCAGTGAGTGAGTGAGGGCTTTGCCTTTTATTAGTATAGATTAATACAGATTGATTGTTAAACTAGAGTTAACATAGGAGGGGCTGCCCAAGGGAGTCTGTGATAGTGGTAGCGCAGCACTCGCTGGGGCTTTTGGGTTGCACATTTTTCCTGCTGCTGTGCGTGAAGTGTAGAACAGATTTCAACCTTGTTTTTGCTGCTTGTTGTTCTTTGTGGTCGGGCGATGCTTTGTGGGCTTTTTGTTTCCTGCTGGGGAGGGGTGCTGCATTTCACCCTTTTATTGGTGAGAAAAATCTTTTCTCATTTGGCAGGGGGCGAGGTGCCCCCTATATATATATCACTCTCTCTCTCTCTCTATCTATATTATATATATATATCTATATCTCTCTCTCTCTCTAGATATATATCTATAGAGATATATATCTAGAGAGAGAGAGAGACATACATACATACACACATGTGGACAAAATTGTTGGTACCCTTCAGTCAATGAAAGAAAAACTCAAAATGGTCACAGAAATAACTTTAATCTGACAAAAGTAATAATAAATAAAAATTCTATGAAATTTAACCAATGAAAGTCAGACATTGATTTTCAACCATGCTTCAACAGAATTATTTAAAAAAATAAACTCATGAAACAGGCCTGGACAAAAATGATGGTACCCCTAACTTAATATTTTGTTGCACAACCTTTTGAGGCAATCACTGCAATCAAACGATTCCTGTAACTGTCAATGAGACTTCTGCACTTCTCAGCAGGTATTCTGGCCCACTCCTCATGAGCAAACTGCTCCAGTTGTCTCAGGTTTGAAGGGTGCCTTTTCCAGACGGCATGTTTCAGCTCTTTCCAAAGATGCTCAATAGGATTGAGGTCAGGGCTCATAGAAGGCAACTTTAGAATAGTCCAATGTTTTCCTCTTAGCTATTCTTGGGTGTTTTAGTTGTGTGTTTTGGGTCATTGTCCTGTTGCAAGACCCATGACCTGCGACTGAGACCAAGCTTTCTGACACTGGCCAGCACATTTCTCTCTAGAATCCCTTGATAGTCTTGAGATTTCATTGTACCCTGCACAGATTCAAGACACCCTGTGCCAGATGCAGCAAAGCAGCCCCAGAACATAACAGAGCCTCCTCCATGTTTCACAGAAGGGACAGTGTTCTTTTCTTGATATACTTCATTTTTCCGTCTGTGAACATAGATCTAAGGTGCCTTGGCTAAAAGTTCAATTTTTGTCTCATCTGTCCATAGGACATTCTCCCAGAATCTTTGTGGCTTGTCCACATGTAGTTTGGCAAATTCCAGTCTGGCTTTTTTATGATTTGTTTTCAACAATGGTGTCCTCCTTGGTCGTCTCCCATGAAGTCCACTTTGGCTCATACAACGACGGATGGTGCGATCTGACACTGATGTTCATTGAGCTTGAAGTTCACCTTGGATCTCTTTAGAAGTTTTTCTGGGCTGTTTTGTTACCATTTATATTATCCGTCTCTTTGAGTTGTCATCAATTTTCCTCCTGCGGCCACATCCAGGGAGGTTGGCTACAGTCCCATAGATCTTAAATTTCTGAATAATATGTCCAACTGTAGTCACAGGAACATCAAGCTGCTTCGAGATGGTCTTATAGCCTTTACCTTTGACATGCTTGTCTATAATTTTCTTTCTAATCTCCTGAGACAACTTTTTCCTTTGCTTCCTCTGGTCCATGTTGAGTGTGGTACACACCATGTCACCAAACAACACAGTGACTACCTGGAGCCCTATATATAGGTCCACTTACTGAATACAAGATTGTAGACACCTGTGATGCTAATTAGTGGACACACCTTGGATTAACATGTCCCTTTGGTCACATTATTTTCAGTCTTTTCTAGGGGTACCATCATTATTGTCCAGGCCTGTTTCATGAGTTTTTTTTTTTTATTAATTCTGTTGAAGCATGTTTGAAAAGCAATGTCTGACTTTTATTAGTTAAATTTCATAGAATTTTTATTATTACTTTTGTCAGATTAAAGTTATTTCTGTGACCATTTTGAGTTTTTCTTTCATTGACTGAAGTGTACCAACAATTTTGTCCACGTGTGTGTGTGTATATATATATATATATATATATATATATATATATATATAGATATATATATATATATATATATATATATATATAGATATATATAGATATAGATATAGAGATATATATAGATAGATATATAGATAGATATATATATAGATAGATAGATAGATATATATATAGATAGATAGATATATATATATATATATATATATAGATATATAGATATATATATAGAGATATCTCTCTCTCTCTCTCTCTCTCTCTCTGTGTGTGTGTGTGTGTATATATATATATATTGTGGAAGACTGCCGGCTTCCCAGGCCGGTCCGCACCCCCAGGCCGACAGGAGGAGCTCTCCACAGCGGATCATGCCCCGAGGTCCAGCAGGGCCTTATGGACTCTGTGGTGTTTATACACAGCCCTGCTGGATACCTTGGGGGCCACCAGGAGTCGCTGTGGGGGGACTTATGGGCTCTGTTGTGCCTTATGACCCGGGAGTACGCCACGGTCACGCGGACAGGAAGGTATGGCGGCTCCCGGTTGAAGTAATAGACTGATTGCCCTGACCCGAAGGAATAACAGACTGCTGGGACAGGAACACCTCCGGGTCGGGGCTATAAAAGGACGGTGCCTCAGTCCAGACACTGAGCTGTGCTGGGTGGGAGAGGAGCAAAGTGTCTGGGCGAGGAGGAGAGGTTATTGTGTGTATTTGAAGAGATTTGTGAGGAGTGTGGAAGGTGCTTGGTGCACTGAAAGAAAATAAAAGAGTCTTGGACTGTTACCTGGTCTCCGGAGTTGTACCTGAGGGTTCAAGGGTGCACTACTGCCCCCTACTGCCACAATATATATATATCCTTTGCTCAATACTTTGTTGATGCACCTTTGGCAGCAATTACAGCCTCTTTTTGAATTTGATGCCACAAGCTTGGCACACCTATCCTTAGCCAGTTTCACCCATTCCTCTTTGCAGCACCTCTCAAGCTCCATAAGATTCGATGGGAATGTCAGTGCACAGCCATTTTAAGATCTCTCCAGAGATGTTCAGTCAGATTCAAGTCTGGGCTCTGGCTGGGCCACTAAAGGACATTCATAGAGTTGTCCTGAAGCCACTCCTCTGATATCTTGGCTATGTGCTTAGGGTTGTTGTCCTGCTGAAAGATGAACCGTCGCCCCAGTCTGAGGTCAAGCGCGCTCTGGAGCAGGTTTTCATCCAGAATGTCTCTGTACATTGCTGCAGTCATCTTTCCCATTTTCCTGACTAGTCTCCCAGTTCCTGCTGCTGAAAAACATCCCCATAGCATGATGCTGCCTGGTAATGAGCGCTGCCTGGTTTCCTCCAAATGTGACAACTGGCATTCACACTAAAGAATTCAATCTTTGTCTCATCCGATCGGAGAATTTTGTTTTTCATGGTCTGAGAGTCCTTCAGGTGCCTTTTGGCATACTCCAGGTTGGCTGCCATGTGCCTTTTACTAAGGAGTGGCTTCCGTCTAGCCACTCTATCATACAGGCCTGATTGGTGGATTGCTGCAGAGATGGTTGTCCTTCTGGAATGTTCTCCTCTCTCCACAGAGGACCTCTGGAGCTCTGACAGAGTGACCATTGGGTTCTTGGTTACCTCCCTGACTAAGGACCTTCTCCCCCAATCGCTCAGTTTAGACGGCCGGCCAGTTCTAGGAAGAGTCCTGGTGGTTTAGAACTTCTTCTACTTATGGATGACTAGCAAAATACCCGTGCTTCGCAGCGGAGAAGTAGTGTGTTAAAGAAGTAATGAAAAAGAAAAGGAAACATTCTGAAAATAACGTAACATGATTGTCAATGTAATTGTTTTGTCACTGTTGAGTGATGAGTGTTGCTGTCATCAAGGATTTGATTATCATTATTTCTTTCAATCAGGTTCGTATTTGTAGGATGTGTTGTGTTCGTTACATTCCGTGTTTGTCAATCGTTGTAAAGATAACAGGTTTCATTCATCGATTCGTTTCTTACTGCATCAATAAACAGCTCGTCTTCCTCTTTATCTGAGACGTGACACACTGCATGCACGGGTGTTTTTTTTACACTGTCTTCCTTTAGCGGGACATTGATTTTTTCCACCGTGTGCTTTGTTTCCGCAGTAGTTGCACTTATGAATATGTTTGTATGTGTCAGACGCTTCTCAATTGTGTAATTCGGTTTTTGTTCAGCACTCTTTGGAACTGTTGCTTTTTGTCTGTGCACTGCGTCAGTTCACGTGAGCCTCTCGGTGTACATGCATCGAAGGTTCCCAGCTGTGCTTGTGCTATCTTGTGCGATGTCCATGGCTGTATTTAATGTTGGCTAAGACCCGGCACTTAAAAGTTTCTCTCGCTGTTTCGCTGAGTTTGTGCCACACATCACCCTGACCATCTCATCTTCGTCTGCATAAGCACAGTTCTTCACCCGTGAATATTTAGCGACAGTGTTTCTATTGTATTGCCGCTGACGGACGGCCTTATATGGGCAGGCATTAAATTAAAGTAACTCCGCCTCCCACAGCCATCAAGCAGACGTCTTATAGTATATGGATGAAACAATAGGTTCCAGTTATGACCATTACGTGTATAATTTCGAAATGAATCCTGTCCAACTTTTGTAAGTAAGCTGTAAGGAATGAGCCTGCCAAATTGCAGCCTTCTACCTACACGGGAAGTTGGAGAATTAGTGATGAGTCAGTGAGGGCTTTGCCTTTTATTAGTATAGATGTAGGCCACTGTACTCATTTGAACCTTCAAAGCAGCAGAATTTTTTCTGTAATCTTCCCCAGATTTGTGCCTCAAGACAATCCTGTCTCGGAGGTCTACAGACAATTCCTTTGACTTCATGCTAGGTTTGTCCTCTGATATGAATATTTTAACTGTGGGACCTTGTATAGATAGGTGTGCCTTTCCAAATCATGTCCAATCAACTGCATTTACCACAGGTGGACTCCAATTAAGCTGCAGATACATCTCAAGGATGATCAGGGGAAACAGGATGCACCTGAGCTCAATTTTGAGGATCATGGCAAAGGCTGTGAATACTTATGTACATGTGCTTTCTCAGTTTTTTTTATTTTTAGTACATTTGCGAAAACCTCAAGTAAACTTTTTTCATGTTGTCATTATGAGGTGTTGTGTGTAGAATTCTGAGGAAATAAATTAATTTAATCCATTTTGGAATAAGGCTGTAACATAACAAAATGTGGAAAAAGTGATGCGCTGTGAATACTTTCCGGATGCTGTGTGTGTGTATGTATGTATGTGTGTATATTAGGCGTGGGTGGTATGACCAAAATTCTATATCACGGTATATTTCTAAATTATCCCGGTTTCACGGTTTATTTTTGCCCATGCATGAGTGGATGTTAACCACATTTTCACTGCAATTACTGGCTAAGAATAATCTATTCCACTGTCAAGAGTATTGTAGAAAAAACATTTTAATGTGCACACAAGTATTAATACAGTTTTGCATTGCCCCATAAAGTGATAGTTTTCAAGGGGTGGCACTAATGGAGAAGGTATCACATTGCATCACAGATGTAGTCAAAATATAGAACCTTTTTATTGAACAAGTTTTGCAAAAACAAACTATAATTTTACAACATATTTTCAACCATACAAAGAGGCATTTAGACTTAGTAAAATATCCAGAAGTGCTTGTCAAAAACACAATACAAAAAAAAAAAAAAATGGGCCCCTAAAGGAACATTTTAAAAATAACGTAACATGATTGTCAATATACAGTAATTGTTTTGTGAGTGTTATTGAATGTTGCTGTCATCAAGGATTTGATTATCATTATTTCTTTAAATCAGGCTCGTATTTGTAGGATGGGTTCAAGTTACATTCCGTGTTTGTCAATCGTTGTAAAGATAAGAGGTTTCATTCATCGATTAGTTCCTTACTGCATCAATAAACAGCTCGTCTTCCTTTTATCTGTGATGTGACAAACTGCATGCACGGGTTTTTTTTACACTGTCTTCCTTTAGCAGGACATTCACTTTTTCCACCGGTGCTTTGTTTCCGCAGTAGCTGCACTTATGAATATGATTCTATGTATAAGACGCTTCATATTTTTTGCTGCCTTCTCAATTGTGTAATTCGGTTTTGTTCAGCACTCTTTGGAACTGTTGCTTTTGTCTGTGCACGCGTCCAGTTCACGGAGCCGCTTGGTGTTCTTGCATCGAAGGTTCCCAGCTGTACTGGTGCCATCTCGTAATGTCAGCTAAGACCCGCACTTAAAACTTTCTCTCGCAGTTTCAATGAGTTTGTGCCAAACACCACCCTGACCATCTCATCTTCCTCTGCATAAGCACAGTCCTTCACACGTGAATATTTACCGGCAGTGTTTGTATTGGATTGCCGCTGATGGACGGCCTTATATGGGCAGGCACTAAATTACAAACGCTAGTGGTAGCCTATGAACTTAATTTAATATAAACTTACGGTTCACGCTGCTTTGTTTCCAGTAGCTGTACTTATGAATATGCTTGTATGCATCGTTTGCTTCATAATGTTTTTCTGCCTTCTCAATTGTGAAATGGCGTTTTGTGCTGATCGCTGTTTGGAGTTCTTCCTTGTGCTCTACGTACTTACGTAGGAGGCGTGATGATGTCACACGAAACTCCGCCCCCCGGCCATCTCCAACTCAAGACTCCATTACATTATATGGGGAAAAATAGCTTCCAGTTATGACCCTTATGCGTAGAATTTCGAAATGAAACCTGCCCAACTTTTGTAAGTAAGCTGTAAGGAATAAGCCTGCCAAATTTCAGCCTTCTACCTACACGGGAAGTTGGAGAATTAGTGATGAGTCAGTGAGTGAGTCAGTGAGTGAGTGAGGGCTTTGCCTTTTATTAGTATAGATTAATACAGATTGATTGTTAAACTAGAGTTAACATAGGAGGGGCTGCCCAAGGGAGTCTGTGATAGTGGTAGCGCAGCACTCGCTGGGGCTTTTGGGTTGCACATTTTTCCTGCTGCTGTGCGTAAGTGTAGAACAGCTTTCAACCTTGTTTTTTGCTGCTTGTTGTTCTTTGTGGTCGGCGTGCGTTTGTGGGCTTTTGTTTCCTGCTGGGGAGGGGTGCTGCATTTCACCCTTTTATTGGTGAGAAAAATCTTTTCTCATTTGGCAGGGGGCGAGGTGCCCCCTATATATATATATCTCTCTCTCTCTCTATCTATATATTATATATATATATCTATATCTCTCTCTCTCTCTAGATATATATCTATAGAGATATATATCTAGAGAGAGAGAGAGACATACATACATACACACATGTGGACAAAATTGTTGGTACCCTTCAGTCAATGAAAGAAAACTCAAAATGGTCACAGAAATAACTTTAATCTGACAAAAGTAATAATAAATAAAAATTCTATGAAATTTAACCAATGAAAGTCAGACATTGATTTTCAACCATGCTTCAACAGAATTATTTAAAAAAATAAACTCATGAAACAGGCCTGGACAAAATGATGGTACCCCTAACTTAATATTTTGTTGCACAACCTTTGAGGCAATCACTGCAATCAAACGCATTCCTGTAACTGTCAATGAGACTTCTGCACTTCTCAGCAAGTATTCTGGCCCACTCCTCATGAGCAAACTGCTCCAGTTGTCTCAGGTTTGAAGGGTGCCTTTTCCAGACGCATGTTTCAGCTCTTTCCAAAGATGCTCAATAGGATTGAGGTCAGGGCTCATAGAAGGCAACTTTAGAATAGTCCAATGTTTTCCTCTTAGCTATTCTTGGGTGTTTTTAGTTGTGTGTTTTGGGTCATTGTCCTGTTGCAAGACCCATGACCTGTGACTGAGACCAAGCTTTCTGACACTGGCCAGCACATTTCTCTAGAATCCCTTGATAGTCTTGAGATTTTATTGTACCCTGCACAGATTCAAGACACCCTGTGCCAGATGCAGCAAAGCAGCCCCAGAACATAACAGAGCCTCCATGTTTCACAGAAGGGACAGTGTTCTTTTCTTGATATACTTCATTTTTCCGTCTGTGAACATAGATCTAATGTGCCTTGGCAAAAAGTTCAATTTTTGTCTCATCTGTCCATAGGACATTCTCCCAGAATCTTTGTGGCTTGTCCACATGTAGTTTGGCAAATTCCAGTCTGGCTTTTTTATGATTTGTTTTCAATAATGGTGTCCTCCTT
Source organism: Polypterus senegalus (assembly GCF_016835505.1). Taxonomy (NCBI): domain Eukaryota; kingdom Metazoa; phylum Chordata; class Cladistia; order Polypteriformes; family Polypteridae; genus Polypterus; species Polypterus senegalus. Next base: position 163,936,332 of record NC_053155.1, read on the forward strand.
GGTCGTCTCCCATGAAGTCCACTTTGGCTCATACAACGACGGATGGTGCGATCTGACACTGATGTTCATTGAGCTTGAAGTTCACCTTGGATCTCTTTAGAAGTTTTTCTGGGCTGTTTTGTTACCATTTATATTATCCGTCTCTTTGAGTTGTCATCAATTTTCCTCCTGCGGCCACATCCAGGGAGGTTGGCTACAGTCCCATAGATCTTAAATTTCTGAATAATATGTCCAACTGTAGTCACAGGAACATCAAGCTGCTTCGAGATGGTCTTATAGCCTTTACCTTTGACATGCTTGTCTATAATTTTCTTTCTAATCTCCTGAGACAACTTTTTCCTTTGCTTCCTCTGGTCCATGTTGAGTGTGGTACACACCATGTCACCAAACAACACAGTGACTACCTGGAGCCCTATATATAGGTCCACTTACTGAATACAAGATTGTAGACACCTGTGATGCTAATTAGTGGACACACCTTGGATTAACATGTCCCTTTGGTCACATTATTTTCAGTCTTTTCTAGGGGTACCATCATTATTGTCCAGGCCTGTTTCATGAGTTTTTTTTTTTTATTAATTCTGTTGAAGCATGTTTGAAAAGCAATGTCTGACTTTTATTAGTTAAATTTCATAGAATTTTTATTATTACTTTTGTCAGATTAAAGTTATTTCTGTGACCATTTTGAGTTTTTCTTTCATTGACTGAAGTGTACCAACAATTTTGTCCACGTGTGTGTGTATATATATATATATATATATATATATATAGATATATATAGATATATATATATAGATATATATAGATAGATAGATAGATAGATATATATATATATATATATATATATATATATATATATATATATATATATAGAGATATCTCTCTCTCTCTCTCTCTCTCTCTGTGTGTGTGTGTGTGTGTGTGTGTATATATATATATATGTATGTATATATATATATTGTGGAAGACTGCCGCTTCCCAGGCCGGTCCGCACCCCAGGCCGACAGGAGGAGCTCTCCGACAGCGGATCGCGGCCCCGAGGTCCAGCAGGGCCTTATGGACTCTGTGGTGTTTATACACAGCCCTGCTGGATACCTTGGGGCCACCAGGAGTCGCTGTGGGGGACTTATGGGCTCTGTTGTGCCTTATGACCGGGAGTACGCCACGGTCACGGACAGGAAGGTATGGCGGCTCCCGGTTGAAGTAATAGACTGATTGCCCTGACCCGGAAGGAATAACAGACTGCTGGGACAGGAACACCTCCGGGTCGGGGGCTATAAAAGGACGGTGCCTCAGTCCAGACACTGAGCTGTGCTGGGTGGGAGAGGAGCAAAGTGTCTGGGCAGGAGGAGAGGTTATTGTGTGTATTTGAAGAGATTTGTGAGGAGGTGGAAGGTGCTTGGTGCACTGAAAGAAAATAAAAGAGTCTTGGACTGTTACCTGGTCTCCGGAGTTGTACCTGAGGGTTCAAGGGTGCACTACTGCCCCTACTGCCACAATATATATATATCCTTTGCTCAATACTTTGTTGATGCACCTTTGGCAGCAATTACAGCCTCTTTTTGAATTTGATGCCACAAGCTTGGCACACCTATCCTTAGCCAGTTTCACCCATTCCTCTTTGCAGCACCTCTCAAGCTCCATAAGATTCGATGGGAATGTCAGTGCACAGCCATTTTAAGATCTCTCCAGAGATGTTCAGTCAGATTCAAGTCTGGGCTCTGGCTGGGCCACTAAAGGACATTCATAGAGTTGTCCTGAAGCCACTCCTCTGATATCTTGGCTATGTGCTTAGGGTTGTTGTCCTGCTGAAAGATGAACCGTCGCCCCAGTCTGAGGTCAAGCGCGCTCTGGAGCAGGTTTTCATCCAGAATGTCTCTGTACATTGCTGCAGTCATCTTTCCCATTTTCCTGACTAGTCTCCCAGTTCCTGCTGCTGAAAAACATCCCCATAGCATGATGCTGCCACCAAAATGCTTTACTGTTGGGATGGTATTGGCCTGGTAATGAGCGCTGCCTGGTTTCCTCCAAATGTGACAACTGGCATTCACACTAAAGAATTCAATCTTTGTCTCATCCGATCGGAGAATTTTGTTTTTCATGGTCTGAGAGTCCTTCAGGTGCCTTTTGGCATACTCCAGGTTGGCTGCCATGTGCCTTTTACTAAGGAGTGGCTTCCGTCTAGCCACTCTATCATACAGGCCTGATTGGTGGATTGCTGCAGAGATGGTTGTCCTTCTGAATGTTCTCCTCTCCACAGAGGACCTCTGGAGCTCTGACAGAGTGACCATTGGGTTCTTGGTTACCTCCCTGACTAAGGACCTTCTCCCCCAATCGCTCAGTTTAGACGGCCGGCCAGTTCTAGGAAGAGTCCTGGTGGTTTAGAACTTCTTCTACTTATGGATGACTAGCAAAATACCCGTGCTTCGCAGCGGAGAAGTAGTGTGTTAAAGAAGTAATGAAAAAGAAAAGGAAACATTCTGAAAATAACGTAACATGATTGTCAATGTAATTGTTTTGTCACTGTTGAGTGATGAGTGTTGCTGTCATCAAGGATTTGATTATCATTATTTCTTTCAATCAGGTTCGTATTTGTAGGATGTGTTGTGTTCGTTACATTCCGCGGTTTGTCAATCGCTGTAAAGATAACAGGTTTCATTCATCGATCTCGCTTCTTACTGCATCAATAAACAGCTCGCCTTCCTCTTTATCTGAGACGTGATTACACTGCATGCACGGGTGTTTTTTACACTGTCTTCCTTTAGCGGGACATTGATTTTTTCCACCGTGTGCTTTGTTTCCGCAGTAGTTGCACTTATGAATATGTTTGTATGTGTCAGACGCTTCTCAATTGTGTAATTCGGTTTTTGTTCAGCACTCTTTGGAACTGTTGCTTTTTGTCTGTGCACTGCGTCAGTTCACGTGAGCCTCTCGGTGTACATGCATCGAAGGTTCCCAGCTGTGCTTGTGCTATCTTGTGCGATGTCCACGGGCTGTATTTAATGTTGGCTAAGACCCGGCACTTAAAAGGTTCTCTCGCTGTTTCGCTTGAGTTTGTGCCACACATCACCCTGACCATCTCATCTTCGCCTGCATAAGCACAGTTCTTCACCCGTGAATATTTAGCGACAGTGTTTCTATTGTATTGCCGCTGACGGACGGCCTTATATGGGCAGGCATTAAATTAAAGTAACTCCGCCTCCCACAGCCATCAAGCAGACGTCTTATAGTATATGGATGAAACAATAGGTTCCAGTTATGACCATTACGTGTATAATTTCGAAATGAATCCTGTCCAACTTTTGTAAGTAAGCTGTAAGGAATGAGCCTGCCAAATTGCAGCCTTCTACCTACACGGGAAGTTGGAGAATTAGTGATGAGTCAGTGAGGGCTTTGCCTTTTATTAGTATAGATGTAGGCCACTGTACTCATTTGAACCTTCAAAGCAGCAGAATTTTTTCTGTAATCTTCCCCAGATTTGTGCCTCAAGACAATCCTGTCTCGGAGGTCTACAGACAATTCCTTTGACTTCATGCTAGGTTTGTCCTCTGATATGAATATTTTAACTGTGGGACCTTGTATAGATAGGTGTGCCTTTCCAAATCATGTCCAATCAACTGCATTTACCACAGGTGGACTCCAATTAAGCTGCAGATACATCTCAAGGATGATCAGGGGAAACAGGATGCACCTGAGCTCAATTTTGAGGATCATGGCAAAGGCTGTGAATACTTATGTACATGTGCTTTCTCAGTTTTTTTTATTTTTAGTACATTTGCGAAAACCTCAAGTAAACTTTTTTCATGTTGTCATTATGAGGTGTTGTGTGTAGAATTCTGAGGAAATAAATTAATTTAATCCATTTTGGAATAAGGCTGTAACATAACAAAATGTGGAAAAAGTGATGCGCTGTGAATACTTTCCGGATGCTGTGTGTGATGAGACAAAAGTTGAACTTTTTAGAAGGCAAATGTCACGTTACATCTGGCGTAAAAGGAACAAAGCATTTCAGAAAAAGAACATCATACCAACAGTAAAATATGGTGGTGGTAGTGTAATGGTCTGGGGTTGTTTTTCTGCTTCAGGACCTGGAAGGCTTGCTGAGATAGATGGATCCATGAATTCTACTGTCTACCAAAACATCCTGAAGGAGAATATCCGGCCATCTGTTCGTTAACTCAAGCTGAAGCGATCTTGGGTGCTGCAACAGGACAATGACCCAAAACACACCAGCAAATCCACCTCTGAATGGCTGAAGAAAAACAAAATGAAGACTTTGGAGTGGCCTAGTCAAAGTCCTGACCTGAATCCAATTGAGATGCTATGACATGACCTTAAAAAGGCGGTTTATGCTAGAAAACCCTCAAATAAAGCTGAATTACAACAATTCTGCAAAGATGAGTGGCCTATATTCCTCCAGAGCGCTGTAAAAGACTCATTGCAAGTTATCACAAACGCTTGATTGCAGTTATTGCTGCTAAGGGTGGCCCAACCATTTATTAGGTTCAGGGGGCAATTACTATTTCACACAGGGCCATGTAGGTTTGGATTTTTTTTCTCCCTAAATAATAAAAACCATCATTTAAAAACTGCATTTTGTGTTTACTTGTATTATATTTGACTAATGGTTAAATGTGTTTGATGATCAGAAACATTTTGTGTGACAAACATGCAAAAGAATAAGAAATCAGGAAGGGGCAAATATATACACACATACAGTGGTGTGAAAAACTATATATTTATATATATGTGTGTGTGTATATATGTATGTATATATGTATGTATATCTATACTAATAAAAGGCAAAGCCCTCACTCACTCACTGACTCATCACTAATTCTCCAACTTCCCGTGTGGGTGGAAGGCTGCAATTTGGCAGGTTCATTCCTTACAGCTTCCTTACAAAAGTTGGGCAGGTTTTATATCGAAATTCTACGCCAGAATGGTCATAACTGGAAGCAGTTTTCTCCATTTACTGTAATGGAGATGAGCTTCAACGCCGTGCGGAGTTTCGTGTGACATCATCACGCCGCGCACGTAATCACGCAGAGTACATAGAAAACCAGGAAGACCTCAAAAGCGCTTAAGGAAAACATGCATTATATAATTGAGAAGGCAGCTAAACAATAAGAAGAAGCGAAAGTGACATATACAACCATATTCATGAGTTCTGCAACTTCGGAAACAAAGCACTCCATGTAAACCTAAACTTTAAATTAAGTTCATAGACAGGTTACGCTGGATGCTTGTAATTTAGTGCCTGCCCATATAAGGTCCGTCAGCGCAATCCAATAGCAAACCGCCACTAAATATTCACGGGTTAAGGACTGTGCTTATGGAGAGGAAGATGAGATGGTCAGGTGGTGTTTGACACAAACTCAGCGAAACTGCGAGAGAAAGTTTTAAGTGCCAGGACTAAGGTAACATTAAATACAGCCACGGACATAGCACCAGATGGCACCAGCACAGCTGGGAACCTTCGATGCATGTACACCGAAAGCTGCTCACGGAACTGACGCGAAAGTGCACAGATAAAAGGCAACAGTTCCAAAGAGCGCTGAACAAAACAATTACACAATTGAAAAGGCAGCAAAAATATGAAGCGCCTCATACATACAAGCATATTCATAAATCCAACTACTGCGAAACAAAGCACACGCTGGAAAAAGTCATGTCCCGCTAAAGGAAGACAGTGTAAAAACCTGCATGCAGTGTGTCACGCCTCAGATAAAGAAGAAGACGAGCTGTTTATTGATGCAGTAAGAAACGAATCGATGAATGAAACCTGTCATCTTTACAACGATTGACAAACACGGAATGTAACTTGAACACAACACATCCTACAAATACGAACCTGATTGAAAGAAATAATGATAATCAAATCCTTGATGACAGCAACACTCAGTAACACTCACAAAACAAATACTGTATATTGACAGTCATGTTACGCTATTTTTAAATGTTCCCTTTTCTTTTTCTACCTTTTTAACACACTACTCACAAGTGATACGGCTGTATATATATATGTATATATATATATATAACCCGATCTACATACTCGAATAATGGATACTTTATTCACCATATGTATGTATGTATATGTATGTATATATATGTATGTGTGTGTGTGTGTGTGTATGTATATATATGTATATATATATATATATATATATATATATATATACACCCACTAATAAAAGGCAAAGCCCTGACTCACTGACTCATCACTAATTCTCCAACTTCCCGTGTAGGTAGAAGGCTGAAATTTGGCAGGCTCATTCCTTACATCTTACTTACAAAAGTTGGGCAGGTTTCATTTCGAAATTCTATGCCTAATGGTCATAACTGGAAGGTATTTTTCTCCATTAACTGTAATGGAGTTGCGCTGCAATGACGTGGGGGGGCGGAGTTTTGTGTGACTTCATCACGCCTCCCACGTAATCACGTGAACTGACTGTCAACGCAGTGCGTAGAAAACCAGGAAGACCTCCAAAAAGCACTTAAGAAAACATGCATTTTATAATTGAGAAGGCAGCGACACAATAAGAAGTGAGCGAGTGACATATACTACCATATTCATGAGTGCTGCCAGCTCGGAAAGAAAGCAAGGTGTAAACCTAAACTTTAAATTAAGTTCATAGACAGGCTACCGCTGGCGTTTCACATGCCCACAGGTAATGCAGGATACAAGTTTAATGAGAGGACGCAGGATATAAACGAGAGTTTTGATCACTTTGTAACTAAGTTAAAATTGTAGGTGAAGGGGTGTGCTTATGCAAATTCCGAGAGACTGTGTTTGTGGGGGATTGATAGTTAAGGCGGGTGGGGGAGTCACGTCATCATATCCCCTCCCACCTCATTTTGCTCTGAGCTGAGCTCACTGCTGTTAACGCCTCCTCAAGCAACTTCGTCAGACTGCCACCAAATACTCGCAGAAAAATCCACAAGTTAATACACACGCTGTCTCTAGAGTTTCTACACACTGATTCCTCCAGGCACTACTTACAAAAGGTCACATTGACAATCGTGTTACGTTGTTTTTAAAATCTTTCCTTTTCTTAGCACAAGCACAGCTGAGAAGCTTCATGCATGTGCTCCATAACGTGCTAAAAATACTGCATTTAATCACACTTTGCATTACAAGCAAAGGGGAGCTTTTGTCAATGCATGATTTCCTGGTACACTGATTACATTGATCAGCGCATCCCGATTTCATTTTACCCTCGCACCACCTTAGTTTGAGAAGAAGTATGAAAAAATATGAGGTTAACACAGAAAAACAGATCACCACTTCAAGCTTTATGAATAATCGATTCGCCATCAATAATTGTTTTGGTAAAGCCATCCTCCTTCCATTTTATAATTTTTCCGCATGATTAAATGAACGGTAAAAAAGTAAGAGCAAAGCGAGGGTGACTTATTTAGGCAGGCATTTATATGACAGCAACACTCATGACAATGTCAATCATGTTACGTTATTATTAAATTGTTTCCTTTTCTTTTCATTACTTCTTTAACACACTACTTCTCCGCAAGTAGCGCTGGTATTTTGCTATATATATATATATATATATATATATATATATATATATATATATATGAATGAC
>NC_053155.1:163946438-163971438 GCF_016835505.1 Polypterus senegalus
GAAACGGAAATGCCAGTGAATAAACTTTGTGTACACTTGTTAAGGTCATTTTACTGTAATGGGCTATGATAATTATATATTATTGTTTATAAAACTTTCGCAGTTTGCTGTTACTTGGGGGAATCTCCCCGTCAAAATAATCTTTTTCTTGAATCAATATTTTCTCATCCTATGCAGAGATTATCAAATTTTCTTTCTCTTCTCCAAAATATTCAGGCTGGATTGGTTTGTAACTACATATAAAAATGGGTTAAATGTTTAAATTTGCCCCACAATGCACGGTTGCCTCAATGATGTCTTGCTCCCAGTTTTAATAATAATAATACATTTTTTTGCCAAAATGTTTTTGTTTTCTGTGAGCATATTTAGTAAGCAAGGTTCAGAAATTAAAAGTTAACCTTAAATGACATGCCTGTATTATCATCAGATATTTTTGATTGTCCTAACACCTCCTTATTAAAAACTCCATACCAACCTGTAGTGATTAATTGGACCAATTGTATAATGTTTTCCTTAAGTCTCTGGCTTTGTTTTTTGGAATATAGAAAGATAAATATTGTGCATTAGATTTGTATTGGTCACCTATACAATTTTTTTTTTTTCATCTCTCAGAGACAGTTGTACCATTTGAACAAATAAAGGAAGAGCAAGTGCAAGTGGAGAGCACTTTGATCAGTGCAGAAAGGGGTGAGGAGGAAATGGAAGTTGACAGCAATGATGAATCGGATTACCAGTCATCTGCTGGTGGATTTTCTAATGCCTTATCTTCACTTAGTACATTGCGTCCAGGTATGTGTATACAATGTGTGTTTAAAAAATATTAAAAGTGGTTAAAGTGTTCATTATACAGGAATGCATGCAATAACTACAATACATATTTAAATTTTTATAACAGTATACCTATTGTAAATGTGTGTTTTATAGGATGCTTCATGCAAAAACTTAGTCAAACTTGTGTTTTATTGAGTGTACAGTTGAGGAAAGTAAGCTACTGAAGAATAAACTTAAAACATTGCAAGAAAACATATAATTTAAGATAATTTGGTTATGATGTTTTTTGAATATGCAGAAAAATTATTATATACTTTCCGAGATAATGGACCCATTTCTGTTGGTTGTAATATTTTTTGTATTTGTTATTGTGCATTTCTGTTGAGCAGCTTAGTGGAGCACACTTCATACAATATTGAGAACATCTTTGTTTTCTTTCTGTAAAACTTTAATATAATTAAAGTACATTCAACCATAGATTGAGGGAATGTATCAGAAAATTCCCAAGGACAATATCTTGTCCTTTGTCCATGAGCTAAAGCTGAAGTGTGGTTGGGTGATAGAGTAATCAAGCCAATAATCCAGAACGTGAAACAAATCCATATCAGATGGGACCTAATGTATAAAACCTTGCTTAGATTAAATATAAAAATATTGCTTAATCCTCAGCAGTGTGCAAAGCTGGTTTGTTCTTGCCCCCAAAAGATTTAAAGTTGTTATGGCAAAAGAAGACCATACTAAATACAGTGGAACCTTGGGTCACGAACGCTTCGGACCACATACAAATCAGGTTACGACCAAAAAGTTCGCCATACTTTTCCATCTGTTCACGACCACATACTCGGGTGACGAACAAGTCAGTTTCCCCCTTCCGGTTCGTGCGCACCGATGATTTCCACACGTGTTCAGTCTCTTCCTGTTCATTCACTGTGAACTCTTTGTGCTCTATTTCGTTTCCCTTCCGGTTCGTACGCGCCGGTGATTTACGCACGTGTTCAGTCTCAGAGGGACTTTTTGCTATAGCGGGTCAAGAGGAGCGAGCAAGCGCGTGCTTGCAGGCATGCAGCTGGACAGTGAGCCCAAGCAGGGGTGTTTTGTCCGACACTCGGTGGGGCAGAAGGAAGCGGTTGCTCTAGCTGAGCAATCAAGGAGCTGGAGTGACCAGATGGATGACGGCTGGCTTAAGGCCAAGAAGGCAGTTAAAGAATGCAACGGGCTTCTAAAAGAGACTGCTTCGAGCATTGTTTTAAGATCGTTGTATTTAATGAAGGCTTTTTTCTATTGGATTTTAACCTCCACTTCACTTCTGTTTTCATGGGATCATTTATTTATTGAAGGATTCTGAAAGCAGTGCACTTTTTTTAATTTGGACTTTGTTTTTGATTGTTGTTTTGTTATTTTAATAAAAGCACTTGGCACTTTTTGCAACCATCTGATTGCTCCATTGTAGTGCCTCACTGTCATGCTCATCGGTAACATTACCGAAGGTGATGGGTTTAAGGGCTTCCGGAAGCGAGATGGGAGCATGCAGCAAATCTGCATCGTCACAGACTTTAATTCTAAACTGTAATCTCCTTTCCACCCACTTCCTCCTCACTTCCTTCATGCCAGAACTCGACTTCTGCAGGTTAGTTTTCTTGGTTGTTTATGGTTAGTTTTTGTATAAATTATGGATTTTTCAAATATTCATTTTTTTCCCCTGTGCTTAAGACTCATTAAAAAAAATAAAAAAAAGTGTTTACAGAGAGCTGTTCGTAAGGCTATAGTGTGCACTCTTGCAGTGTTAGTTTTCTCTATTCAAGGTTTTCTCAGTGTTAATCAATGTTTTTACATTTAGTTTACTATTACACTGTGCATTCTATGGTATAATTAACTATTTTTGTGCTTAAAAATCTTAAAAAAAATATACTTGCATACAGCTCGTACGGTCTGGAACGGATTAATTGTATTTACATACAATCCTATGGGGGAAATTATTTTGGGTCACAACCAAATCGGGTTGCGACCAGAGTTTTGGAACAAATTACGGTCATGACCCCTCCACTGTATTAATATGTTTGGTTTAAAAGCTTAAAAAAAGCAGTGCCTTTAAACTTTTGATTTTTTTAGTTATATACTTTTGATAAATTGTTTCCTTTTTAAAAATACACACCTAGAACATTTAGGTTGCCAATAAAAGTAATAGGGGAGATATGTGCATGTATGTATCCTTTGAAGTCCATAGTCTTGTGATGAGGACTGAATACTTTTGCATGGCAAATTATATATTTGTATGGGCATCTAAGTACATATACAGGCCAACCTTGGGTTAAGTCAATTCAGCAGATATCAATTAGCACAGAAGGCTTCAAAAAAATTCTTTTAAACTGAATTTCAATTAATTTTCATCAGTAATGTCTGTTTTTTTTACTTAAAAATGAAGTGAGCTAGTTTTGAAGTTGATGAATATTTAACAACCATAATGGAGAAGAATAGTATTGTACCCTACAAATTTATCATTGTTTTGTGCTTTCATACAAAGGCATTGCGAAATGTCAACGGAGCTACTTATCTTTGACTTAGCTTACTGCATGGCTGCTGGTGACATTTGGCTTTTTACCCGAACAGTTGCAACCACTGCTTTTAAATCCCACCCTACCAAGTATACACCCTAGTAGCTGTTTCAGGGACTATGGCTTCTTCTTCGAGAGAGGTTATATTCTTGGAGATCCCTCAGCAAAGACCACACATGACCTACAAGACATTTTGTAGGGGTGTGCAGTTAATACAAAATTTATAATTGACTGTTGTTATCTTTGCAGTCATAATGTCAATTAATAACACTGTGATGAAATACATTATTTTGTGCTCCTAGCTGCATATAATGTGCTCTGTATACTGTAGATGCAATAAAGTAGAACCTTCATTTAGCAGGGAATCACTTAAGAATTGTTAATATTAACTGCTGGATTAGTTAAGATATTAAAAATGTAGTGTTTACAAATATTTTTTTATAACATATACAAGACTCTTACTAAAATTTGATACTGTTCACTGTTCTTGATTTAGTAAATACAAAAAACACTGAAACATATTTGAATGTGCCACACTGTTGACAGTGTTCTTAATGATCCTGAACTTGGGACACAGCTTACCAAAAGAATGAAACTTTAAGACATTATTACTTAATCTAAAGCTGTTTCAAGGGCAGCCTAAATACACATATAAACGGGGAATAGGTTAAATTGTGAGAGATTCATTTAGTTCAATTAAAAAAAAAAATTTGTGAGGTTAATTTTCTTGAAAAGGCTATTCTAGTGATGCTCTGATCAGCTGCCAATCTAAATTTGCCATTTTTTCACTACAATAGACTCGGATCAGTGATCGGTGAATTGGACGATCACAAAAAAGATTTTTTTTCATCTCTGTCTGTTCTAAGCTTTGTGATAATTTAGATGTATTCTTCCTTTATGCAAGATATTATAGTAGTTGAGCTAGCATGCATGTCTTTGTCTTTTTCTTTGCTGTGTATTCTTCTAAACAGAGAGCAGTAAGACAGACTTTACCAGATTTAGAAAACTGGAGCTGTGCTGTGCAATTAAATAAATCACAAGAAAAGCTACCATAATGAATTCATTTTTTTATTTTGACTTTAACACTAGAATTACCAAAGCTTATGAAAAAACTCGTAAAAACGGCCCACCTTAAATCTGCTCCCACCTCTCGTCAGCCTCTTTTGTCTTGTAAATGTCTTGATAAGCCCAAGCAACCTACCTTCCCATCTTCCCACCACCGCAGAAAGTGCAAAAACCTCTCCCAGCTCAGGTCTTGTTTATCAGGGAGTCAGGTACCAAAAGCTGTATAGGCTAAAAAAAAAAATCTTGTTCTTTGGAACACATGCATTTCATGTGTGTTCTGTATCTACAAAGATCTATGTAAGTGTAGGATGACAGGAAATGCAAGAAATGTTGAACACATACCTAAAAGACACACTTTTTCCATGTTTTATTACTAACAACAAAATTTAGATGTGAAGTATATAATGTGTGAAGACTGAAGTCCAAATATCAAATAAACCCTTTCACAAAAGGTACAAATATAACAGAACAAGTGCGCTTTTATTCAAGACTATAACCGAAGAAAAAATATCGGGTTAGTATGGCTTGTTGTCGTCAATTCTTTGGTAGTACAGTGGTAGGAACTGCTGACTTCTATGCAAAAGATCGCCGGTTCGAGCCTCCCTGCATCTGAAAATAAACGTTATGAGTAGCGAGCAACATTTGATTTGAGTCTTTAGTCTTCAGTAATTTTGCTTTTGTTAAGTACAGCAGCTCTCATTATCAATTGGATAAAGAAGAATGTTAATAAACAATAGTCTTGCTAGCTTAACAGCAATATTTATCTTGTTTACTTATAAACTTGTTAAGCATGTTAGCCTTGTTTTTTCTTGATAAGAATCTTATGAACATTTGATAGATGTGCCTATTTTTTTCTTTATTATTTGCTTCTGTATGTTTTGTACAGTACAAGCTTTGGTAAGAAACAAGTACTGTGTTATGGTTACTGTGTCTATATTTATAATTTTTAATTATAATTGGCATGGAAAGGTTTGGGCATCCTTGCTTAACACTAGAATTACCAGAGCCTACGAAAAAACTCGTAATTCCGTCCCACCTTAAATTGCTTCTTAAATCCCTTCACACCTCTCCGCCAGCGTCCTTTGTTTTCTAAATGTACTGATAAAGAGAAGCTAGGAGCAGCCGGCTATTCCATCCCCCCACCAATTTAGAACGTGCACGAACTTCTCTCAGCTCATGCCTTGATTGAGTATCTGGGAGTGAAGTGGAGTTTTAGAGTGGAAATAATAGATCGTTATTTGGAACACACGCATTTCATGTCTGTTCCGTTTCTATATATTATATTCTAGTAGTAGATGACAAAATGTAGGCATATACTATATAATGTATGAAGCCTGAAGTCCAAATAGCAAAGAAACATTTTCATAAAAGGTTCAAATATAACACAACAATTGCGCTTTTATTCAAAAATATAACTGAAAAAAACAAAAAGCCACCTTAACATGTGACATTGACAGCTTTTGACATTGACAGTATTCTGTTTCTTTTGTACTCCAGGGCATGCAGAGGAGAGAATGGTAAAGAGCAGTAACTTCAGCGCTATATGCAATCATCAGACACTCCCCATCTGCCCGTCGTTTTGTTATACTTTTCAATACTTTTATACTGCTCAAACGGGCATGCTCAAAAATACACGTGTAATGCCACTAAAATGTGCACGCAGACACTTCATTTCGCAAAAACAAAACAAGTGCACTTTTATTCAAGACTACCTGTATAACCAAGAAAAAGAAAGCAAGTTACAGTAGGCGATTGATAAGACAGCTTGCATGGTGCAATGCTAAGAAGTGCTGATTTTCATTCCGTGCTATATAAAATCATCACATTCAAATATTAACAGTTCCCACACACCCAAGGACCGTCCTTCCTACATTTACAACACGCGGTACTTGTTGCAGTGTACACAACTCTCTGTGCTATGGTTCCTATTACACTGAATGAGCACCTGACACTGTACTTTCTTCCCTGGGGGAAGGTCCCGCATCAGAGAATTTCCAGTTCCTGCATAAATTCACACACGATCTGACGCTGTTAGTTTTCAAATAATATTGCATTAGTGCGATGATATTTTCACATATATTGTCTCTTTCTTTCAGGTGTGTAATAGAAACCACAGCATAGAGAGAAGTGTGTACATTGCTTCTTACAGGTAAAGGCGATGGAAAAAGTGCACTTGAATAAAAGTACACTTTTGTTATACTTTTACCCCAATATATGTTCTTGTGTTTGAATGACACGGGCAGATGGGGAGTGTCTGATTATTGCATATAGCGCCGAAGTTACTGCTCTTTACCTTTCTTTCCTCTGCATGTCCTGGAGTACAAAAGAAACAGCATACAGCAACATGCGGGGACTGGCAGGAACACTCAATAAAACTGAATAAAAAGAAAATCAAGTGACGGTGAGATACGAAGAAGGCAGCTGTGAAAACAGCCGTGTCAGATGGGGTTGTATGGATTGATTCTGAACGCGACTGAGAGAATGAAAAGTGAATTGAAAAAAACAAAAAACAGCTAACCTTCACAAGGATCATAAATTGCCCCGGCTGTTAACAGACTGAAATCAAATGTATGCTTTTATTCTAAAATAGTAAGACTAAGAGCAGTTTACTTCTCAAAACGGAGTAGTGCAGAATCGAACTCGCGACCTTTTGATTCCAAGGCGAGAACTGATTCTATTACACCACGGAGGAAGTTATAATAACCTGCTGTCAATGTCGCATGTTAAGGCGGCTTTTTGTTTTTGCAGTTATATTTTTGAATAAAAGCGCAATTGTTGTGTTATATTTGAACCTTTTATGAAAATGTTTCTTTGCTATTTGGACTTCAGGCTTCATACATTATATAGTTTATGCCTACATTTTGTCATCTACTACTAGAATATAAAAACGTTTCTGTTTTAACAATGTGTTGACACATTGTGTTGATTACTGTAGAAGCGGAACAGACATGAAATGCGTGTGTTCCAAATAACGATCTATTATTTCCACTCTAAAACTCCACTTCACTCCCAGATACTCAATCAAGGCATGGGCTTGGAGAAGTTCGTGCACGTTCTAAATTGGTGGGGGGATGGAATAGCCGGCTGCTCCTAGCTTCTCTTTATCAGCACATTTAGAAGACAAAGGACGCTGGGGGAGAGGTGTGAAGGGATTTAAGAAGCAATTTAAGATGGGACGGAATTACGAGTTTTTTCGTAGGCTCTGGTAATTCTAGTGTTAAAATGTCTTTTGCTATGTATAGTTAAGCGAGCAGAAGATGAACTGATCACCAAAAAGTATAAAGTTAAAGATGACACATTTCTTCAGTATTTTAAGCAAGGTTACATTTTGATTTCCACCATTCATCTATACTAATAAAAGGCCACTCGCTCGCTCGCCCGACCGACCGACCGACCGTGTAGGTGGAAGGCTGCAATTTGGCAGGCTTACTTACGGCCCCATCTTCATGAAATTTGGTAGGCGGCTTCCCTGCGCTAACCGAAACCGATGTACATACTTATTTCGATGGTATGACGCCACTGTCGGCCGCCATATTGAACTTTCCAACGGTCTTTGTTACTTATGGGCCCATCTTCAAGAAATTTAGTATGCGGGTTCCCAACGCTAACTGAATCCTACTTACGTACATATATACGTCCATAGCCTGCAGCTCGGTCACTGTGTGAGGCAGCGTTGGGTCCCCCATCCCAACACCTCCCACGTTGTTGGCTGCCTGCCTATATAAGGCCGTCCGTTGCTCCGGTCTCTACATTCCCTTCCTTGCTTCGCCACGGATTCACGCTCTCCCTGCTGATAACTACAGCCTTTTTATTTAATCCACGGCTTCTACGCTGTTTTATTGTTCGTTTATTACGATTATAGTTATTGTTTAGGTATTTTAGACTTACTTTACATTGTTCAAGTACCCATTTCCTTTATCATTCCAACTGTACCCCCATTAACATGTCTATCGAGGTGATCACCATTGATCAAAGAACTGTCACTTACCGAGTGGTTTCCATGCCCGGAGATGGCACCTACCTTTTCCATTCTCTTTGTTACATATTGCACGGCCATATCAGGTTCACTCTTGATATCCGGAGGAACATTGTGTGTTATGTATTGAATGACTGAGACAGGTTCAAGGTGTGGACTGATGATGGTACAGGAGATAATTATACTACACAGGAGCTCTATAAGAGTGAAATGCTTAAGCCCTTCACCTATGGTTCTGCATGTGAGTTGATGGCTGCCGCTGAATTGTTCGGTTGTCGCTTTCAAGTGTACCGAAATGGCCAAATATTTTTCACCTTTCGACAACTGCCAATGCCTCTTAAACATCTTAGACTCACAGGTGACGATTTCAGTAGTGGACACTTTGATGTTTATGAATGTTTAAACTCTCAGAAGCTGGATGTGAAGTTATCGATGAAACCGGTTGTATACTTACAACGCTTGACAGATGCCGAATGTCACTTCAACATAAGTCCTGCAAATACTGTCGTCATTGAAACAAACCATGAAACTCAAACCGATTATGACAGCAGTAATCCAGTCTGTGAGATTTGAAACAAGATTACTGTTCACATGGCCAACTCTACGTTGCATGCTCAAGAGTAAGCTCAGTGCACAGCTTTGTCATATTACAACCAGAGGGCCGAACTCAAAATGTGGTATACAAAGAGATCCTTAACAAATAATTATTGGTATATTTTTCCCTTAGTTTAAAAAGGTTTAATTTTCTTCTTAATAAAAATTTTAAGTCACTACTTCGCCGCTGCGAAGCGAGGGTATTTTGCTAGTAGGTACTAAATACCAAAAACATGAAAAGGGCCTGAAGGAAAAGTATGGACACCCGACATGTTCAATAATTTTTAACACCCCCTTTGGCAAGTATCACAGCTTGTAAACACTTTTTGTAGCTAGCTAAGAGTCTTTCTATTTTTACTTGTGGAATTTTCCCCCATTCTTCTTTGCAAAAGGCTTCTAATTCTGCAAGATCCTTGGGTTGTCTTGCATAAACTACTCTTTTCAGATCTATCCACAGGTTTTCAGTGATGTTTAAGTTGGGGAGCTGTGAGGGCTATGGGAAAACTGTCCGCTTACATCTCTTGACGTTTTCTATTGGTGATTTTGAGGCATGTTTCAAATCATTATCCTGTTGCAAGATCCATCCTCTTTTTAACTTCAACATTTTTGCAGGCAGTATGATGTATTTATTTGAATCCATTCTTTTCCTTTTCCAGTGACATGTTTCCCTGTGTTACTTGCTGCAACACAAGCCCAAAGCATTATTGATCCACCACCATGCTAAATAGTGGGAGAGGAGTTCTTTTCATGGAATGCAGCAACCTTTTTCTCCAAACACACTCCACTCTTTGCACATTGTGGCCAATTTATTTTGACTTCATCAGTCCACAGGACTTGGTTTCCAAAATGCATCAGGCTTTTTTAGATGCTCATTTGCAAACTACAGGTGCTAAATTTTGTGGCTAGGATGCAGTAAAGGTTTTCTTCTGCTGACTCTGCCGTGAATGGTAGTAATTGTTCAGGGGTTGCTACACAGTAAAACAGTACACCACCACTCCAGAGTTTGCTAAATCTTCTTGAAGGTCTTTTGCAGTTATACAGGGGGTTTTAGTTGCCTTTCTAGCAATCCAATTTAATAGTTAATTGAGAAATTTTTCTTGGTCTTCCAGACCTTAACTTGACCTCCACCATTCCTGTTAACTACCATTTCTTAATAACATTATAAACTCGGGAAACAGCTACCTATAATCATTTTGCAGTCTTCTTGTAGCCTTCTCTTGCTTTGTGAGCATCAGTTATGTTACTTTTCAGAGTGCTTGGCATAAGCTTAGAGGAGTTCATGACTGCCAATTGCTGGGGCAAGGTTTGAGGAGTCTGAGAGTTATACAGCTTTGTAATTTGCATCACCTTGGGTTTCCTTATGATGACTATATGCTATAGCCCTAACCAACTAATTAAGGTCTAAAACCTTGGTAAAAGTTACCTTAGACCTCGTATATTTTGGGGTCCCCAAACTTTTGCATGGTGCAGCTTCTTTTTTTTCACTTTACATTCGTACAAAACAAAAACCATACACTGCTCTTGGATAAAATGCTGAAAGTGTCATCTTTAACTTTATACCTTTTGGTAATCAATTTCTTTTATGGCATATGTATTACTGATACATATTTTCTTATTTTTATTTTATTAATTGAAGTATTTATTTTAAGGGAATTTTAATTAATATTTTAAACATCAAGCCTACAGCTTGAACATGTAACACCTATGGTCTATAGTTTAAACTGTTAACTCATGTATTTTTATAATTAATGTAGAACATAAGGCTTCTATGCACCAAGTCTGGCAGGAGCTTAGTGTAAAATGTTTTTTTTTAAAGGGTTAAAGAAAAAAATAAAACACTGACTCTGTATCGGATTTGGCCAGTTCAAGTAGCATGTAATTGGTTATCAGCGGAGGTGGGTAGAGTAGTCAAAAATTGTACTCAAGTAAGAGTAGTGTTACTTCAAAATAATACAGTAATCCCTCGCTATATCACGCTTTGACTTTCTCGGTTTTGCTCTATCGCAGATTTTATATGAAAGCATAACTAAATATATAACGCAGATTTTTCGCTGCTTCGCGGGTTCTGCGGACAATGTGTCTTTTTACTTCCTGTACATGCTTCCTCAGTTGGTTTTCCCAGTTGATTTCATACAAGGGACGCTATTGGCGGATGACTGAGAAGCTAACTAATCAGAGCACGCAGTTAAGTTCTCCTGACTGAGAAGCTAACCAATCAGAGCACCCAGTTAAGTTCCTGCTTGCTGAATGCAGTGTTAACCAGGAAGTCTCGTCTCGCTCATTCAGCATCAACGTGTTTCGCTGTGTAAAGAGTTGTGCTCTTTTGTGTTTATCTTTGTGCATAGTCAAGCCCTTCATTATGGCTCCAAAACGATCTGCTACTGCTTCAGGGGCCGTGCCCAAGGGCAAACGGAAGATGTTAACGATTGCCGAAAAGGTAATCGTTTTGGATTTGTTGAAGGCTATGATTCTTTTTATTTAAAAAGTAGGAGAGGAATATAAGATCTACGGCCTCAGTGTCCTTTTAACCAGGGTGCAAAACAAGTTGTAAGTGGATGTAATAAGGCAGTAGTCTGGATGGAATCTGCTTTAGGGATTTGGATTGAAGACTGCCAGAAGAAGAACAACGGCAGTGCTACACAATCGCCTGAAGTGGCTCCTTTAAGGGCTGTAACGCTCTCCTTTGTTGTGCAGTAAAATAAAACTCATTGTTATCGGACAAGTCATTGTTGGTGAGTAACCATAATTAATTTTCTACTTACAGTACTTAGTACATGTATGCATGCGTTTAGTGTCACTGTACACACACATTTACTGTATGCTATTTTTGTTGCATTGTACGTATTTATTGCTGGTGGCATGTCTATCGTAATGGCTGTAACATGTGATATCGGAGACACTCAATATCTTTAAAATAATATTTAGGTTTTACTGTATATAAACAGTGTGTTTATATACATAATTTCAATAAATCTTAAATAATATCTAAGAGAAGACAAAGGGATTATGCTGTATAACTCTGCGGGGAATATTTATAAACAGTGTGGGAGAGTTTATAAGGGCTTAAAATATATAAAAATAACCATAGAAACATATGGTTTCTACTTCGTGGATTTTCACCTATCGCGGGGGGGTCTGGAACGCAACCCCCGCGATCCCTCGATCACTGGATTACCCAAGTGGAAGTAAAAAGTAGTTATACAAAAAATTTCTCAAGTAAGAGTTTAAAAGTATTTGGTGAAAAGAATACTCAGGTACTGAGTAACTGATCATAATAAATGATTTCTTTTTTATAAATGTTGTAATAAGACAGGGGCGGCATGGTGGCGCAGTGGGAAGCACTGCTGGCTCGCAGTTAGGAGATCCGGTGTCGCTTTCTGGGTCCTCCATTCGTGGAGTTTGCATATTCTGCGTGGGTTTCCTCCCATAGTCCAAAGACATGTAGGTTAGGTGCATTCGCGATCCTAAATTTTCCCTAGTTTGTGCTTGGTGTGGGGGTATGTGTGTGCGTGTGCCCTGCGGTGGGCTGGCGTCCTGTCCGAGGTTTGTTTCTTGCCCTTGGCTGGGATGGGCTCCAGCAGACCCCTGTGACCCTGTAGTTAGAATATAGCAGGTTGGATAATGGATGGATGTAATAAGACAAACAAAAATATAAAATGTGCAAATTCTGCTATTTCCAAATAGTAAAATAAAAAGTTAGTAAAAATAACATCTTTACAAAATAAAGATGCCCAAATAGCACAAAGTTCCAAATCTCAGTTTTTCACAACAAAGCTTTTGAAGCTAATACCTACAGTAGTTAACATGTATGTTTCAACAGTGCAAACTTACAGTGACAAGATATACTGTACACTGACCGCATAATACTGTATATGCCCTTACTCTCCAAATAGCACAGCTGATAGAAAATAACATTAGAACAAGGCAGCTTGTGCACGTACAAGAAATCTCACTTTACCTTGACTGTCTGTGCATGTTTGGTTAAAACGTGCTTGTTCTTTACTCAGTGCCCCAGTGGTTAAGCTTCATCAGGTGTTGGCTGTCATTTTTCATGTACAGTGGAACCTTGCATTGCGAGTTACTTGGTTTGCGAGTGTTTTGCAAGACGAGCTAAAATGTTTAATAAAGTCTGACTTGATAAATGAGCAAAGTCTTGCAATACGAGTAGTCTCCACACGCTTTGTCTGCCAAGCGTCACGTGATCACAACTGAGCTGATGGTTCTTCTCTCTCTCACTGCGGGATTGTGGGCAATCATCAGTCAGCGTACCTCACTCATATAGTCATCATCTATAGAGCGTATACTGTTTACTACAGCATTGTGACCATGTGTGTATGCTGTGACGTGTGAGTCTCCATCTTGCACCCCAAAACACGAAGCTGAGTCTCAATACTTTAGCGACACCATCTTTATTCAGCTTGAAACAGGAACAGCGTGGTTATTTATTGTTGCAGGATCTGCCACTCTCCTATACACAGACACAGCAGTCAGGCAGTGTCTACGCTGCCAGTTTGTGTCTGGTCATGTGACTGGATGGCTACGTCTCATTTGTGAAACTGAGCCATGTGATTATTGTTGCTACGTCTAATTGGTGAAACGGAGTCTTGTGATTATTATTGCTACGTGTTATTGTGAAACAGTCATGCAGTAGATCCACTGGCGGCTTCTCTGTGGCAAAAATATAGTGTAATTTGTACATGTAAAAAAGCAACGAGTTGAGTGTTGCCCAGTGTAGCGGAGTAAGAGTAGCGTTGCTTCTTCACAAATATACTCAAGTAAAAGTAAAAAGTATGGTGCCGTAAAGCTACTATCAGAAATACAATTTTTTAAAGAAGTTACTCAAGTAAATGTAATGGAGTAAATGTAACTCATTACTACCCACCTGTGGTTATCAGCATTAGCGCTAAAAACCTTATTGGAGCATCTCTAGTTTTAATAGAGGCTTTGCTAAATTTTAATTTTCTGAAGCTAAGGATCTGTGCTGGTATACCGAAGGTTGCCAGTTGAAATCCCTGTCACTGCCAAAAGAGATCTTACTCAGCTGGGCCCTTGAGCAAGGCCCTTAACCTTTAATTGCTCCAGGGGCGCTGTACAATGGCTGACCCTGCGCTTTGACCCCAAGGGGTATGCTAAAAACCAAGTAGTTTCCTTCGGGATTAATAAAGTATTTTTAAATAAAAAAATATGAAGTACTTTGAATCTAACATTGTGTTATGTTATGATACTAAGATTAAATACACTGTTAATGCTTTTAACAGGTGAAATTCCAGATGCTGCCTTTATTCATGCAGCCCGCAAGAGAAGACAGTTGGCTCGTGAGCTTGGTGACAGTGTTCCTAATGATACTGAATCTGGGAAAAAACACATTTCACAAGAGGATGAAAATGATGTTAGTGATGATGATGATGATGAGGAGAAACGCAGAATTATCTTCACTGTAAAAGAAAAGACGCAAAGGCAAAAGATTGCAGAGGAAATAGGTAAGTCTTTATGTATTGGTAGATACTTGGTAGTTTTGATAGAGTAAATAATTAGTAACTTGAAGTCTGTTGTTTTTGGCTCAGTATTTTCAAATATTATCATTTACTATGATATTGCCTATTCTAGTAGCTTGTGTTTAATTTTTACTTTCTGTAAACAAGTATAATGTAAGCTCTCTATGTGAACACAAGGTGGTGCAACCCTGGACATGTAAAAGTCAAAATCTCTACTTGCTGCAGTGACATTGAACTGCTGGCCATTAAGTCTGCGTCCCTATTATTTTCCCAGAGAGTTTGGACACGTCATTATTGTTGTTGTTTACATCACTCCTCGGGCGGACGTGGAGATAGCGAGTTACATCATCCACTCTGCTGTTGCTAAACTTCAAACACAGCACCACGAGGCGCTTGTGCTAATCTCTAGAAATTTTAACCATGTGAAGCTGGACAAAACATTACCTGCCTTCTCCCAGTATGTGGATTGTATGTAACACCTGGGGAAATAGGATTATTGATCTGATGTATGCAAACGTTAACAACGCATGCAGCGCCACCCCACTGCCTGTGCTTGGGGGAAAAAAGAGTATAACCTAGTTCTGCTTCAGCCTACCTACAAACCAAGAGTGAGGAAGCTACCTACAACCACACGCTTATTCAGCAAGTGGTCCCATGAGGCAGAGCAGGCTCTGAGAGACTGCTTTGGAACTACGAACTGGGATATCCTGCTACATCAACTTCTGTATGGACATTGTAGTTCCAGTAGGAACAGTACGCTGCTATGCTAACAACAAGCCATGGATTACAAGCGACATTAAGGGCCTTTTGAACCAGAAGAAAAGGGATTTTAAAGACGGTGATCAGCATGAGCTCAAGTGTGTGGAGAAGGAACTCTGAGTCCAGCTCAGGGCGGCGAAGGAGCAGTACAGGAGAAAACTTGCGCAAAAGTTGCAGCATGAAGGAAGTGTGGGATGGGATTAAGATCATCACTGGCTGCAGCTCGAAGCAGGGTGACTCCATCGAGAGAGACAGGGAGAAAGCAAACCTGATCAACATTTTTTAGCAGGTTTGACCACCCTAACCCACTCTCACCTCAGAGTTCTGCATCCTTCACCCATCCTTCTGCTGATACCAGCATAGGAGAGAGTTTCCCCCACCCACAATTACAGCAGCCCAGGTAAGCAGAGAGCTGAGGAGACTTCGTGCCAGCAAAGCAGTAGGTTCAAATGGAGTATTGCCACGACTGTTGAAGGCCTGTGCATTGGACCTGGGGTGTACTCTACAGCACATCTTTAACCTGAGCCTGGAACAGGGGAGAGTCCCGAGGCTTTGGAAAACATCTTGCATCACCCCAGTCCCAAAGGTGTCACGTCCTGGTGAGCTGAATAACTTCTGGCTTGTCGCCCTGATGTCACATGTGATTAAGACCATGGAGCGGCTGCTGCTTCACCACTTGAGGCCACAGGTCCGCTATGGAGGAATATTTCGGACAAAATGAAATAAATAAATAAATGCGTAAATAAATAAAAGTACTGAGAAATGTGAGCATAAATAAATAAATGTGTCATGAAATGAGAGCCTTAATAAATAAATATGTCATGAAATGAGAGCATAAATAAATAAATGTGTCACGAAATTTGTTTTTCGTTGCTTATTTATTTATTTCATTTTGTCCGTAACATTCCTGCAAACCGTCATGAAATACGGCTTGAAATAAAACTGTCACTTTCACTCGTCAAAGTTGAGAGGGTGGGCTCTAACACGCCCTCTAGTTACTGATTGGTGAATCGATAGCACAAGAATTAATTAGAAAAATGCTTACTACTGCCGATTAAATGGATTCTGACGAAGATATTACGTATTTCAGAGAGAATTGAAGATTTATCGGAAGAAATTACAATGTTGCGGCCCTTTTAGAACTGAGTATTTGACCCTTGTTTCTGAGTAGAAAGTCAGTTGCATATTAGCAGCTACTTTTCAAACAACTGTACAGCTCTGATCAGTGGTAAAGTTGTTCAGTTCAAAATATTAGGTGGAGCTGCTTTGGGCATTCCATGTCAAAGTACCTAAACTAATACAGCCGTTGCAGCTTACCGTATATCAAACTGGCTCATTCGTCTTGTGATCGTCTTCTCTGATACATCATACAGATCTGCAATCTGTCGTACTTTTAAACCGCATAACAGAAGGTGTTCTATTGACTCAGCTGGAATGTCAAAGGATGGACGTCCAGAGCAGCGAACTGCATCACCTGAACTGGAGTGTAGTAGAGTCCGTTCCACCTGTTCTTCGATAATTTCAAAAACAGTTTCATCTATATCGGAGTATAAAAGGGCCGCCAACATTGTAATTTCTTCCGATAAATCTTCAATTCTCTCTCTGAAATACGTAATATCTTCGGCAGAATCCATTTCATAGGCAATAGTAGGCATTTTTCTAATTAACTCGTGTGCTATCGATTCACCAATCAGTAACTAGAGGCCGTGTTAGAGCCCACCCTCTCAACTTTGACGAGTTTTATTTCAAGCCGTATTTCATGACGGTTTGCAGGAATGTTACGGACAAAATGAAATAAACAAATAAGCAACGAAAAACATATTTCGTGACTTATTTATTTATGCTGTCATTTCATGACACATTTATTTATTAAGGCTCTAATTTCATGACACATTTATTTATTTATGCTCACATTTCACAGTACTTTTATTTATTTACGCATTTATTTATTTATTTCATTTTGTCCGAAATATTCCTCCATAGTCCGCCACACCCTCGACCCTCTGCAGTTCGCATACCAGGAGAACGTAGGATTGGAGGAAGCCGTCATCTACATGCTACACTGATCCCTCTTCCACTTGGATGGGAAAGTTGTGCAGTAAGAATTATGTTTTTGGACTTCTGTAGCGTCTTCAACACCATCCAACCCCGGCTCCTTAGGGATGAACTCACAGAGATGGGAGTACATTCATACTTGGTGGCATGGATCGTGAGCTATCTTACAGACAGACCTCAGTATGTGCGTCTTGGGAACTACAGGTCTGACATTGTGGTCTGCAGCACAGGAGCACCTCAGGGGACTGTTCTTTCTACGGTCCTGTATAGCTTATATACATCGGACTTCCAATACAATTTGGAGTCCTGCCACGTGCAAAAGTCCGCTGACGACACTGCTATCATGGGCTTCATCAAAAGTGGGCAGGAGGAGGAGTATTGGAACTTTAACGAGAACTTTGTTAAATGGTGCAACTTAAACCACCTACAACTGAACACCAGCAAAACCAAGGAGCTGGCTGTGGATTTTAGGAGGCCCAGGCACCTCATGGACCCCATGATCATCAGAGGTGACTGTGTGCAGAGAGTGCAGACCTATAAATACCTGGGAGTACAGCTAGGTGATAAATTAAATAGGACTGCCAATACTGATGTTCTGTGCAAGAGAGGACAGAGCCGACTATACTTCCTTAGAAGGCTGGCGTCCATCTGCAAAAAGATGCTGCAAATGTTCTATCAGACAGTTGTGGAGAGCGCCATCTTCTATGTGGTGGTGTGTTGGGGACGCAGCATGAAGAAGAGGGACACCTCCTGCTTGGACAAACTCGTGAGGAAGGAATGCTCTATTGTAGGCACGGAGCTGGACAGTTTGACATCTGTGGCAGAGCGATGGGAACTGAGCAGGCTCCTGTCAATCATGGAGAATGTCACTGCATCCACTGAACCGTATCATCTCCAGACAGAGGAGCAGCTTCAGTGACAGACTGACTTACAGACTGAGGAGATCTTTCCTTCCCTCAAACTATGTGGCTCTTCAATTCCACCTGGGGGGTAAACGTTAACATTATACAATGTTATACCTGCCTTGCACTCTCCACCTTACATTTTTTAACTTGCACTGCATTTTTATCACTCTTTAATATTGTTTTTATCAGTATGCTGCTGCTGGAGTATGTGAATTTCCCCTTGGGGATTAAGAAAGTATCTATCGATTGATCGGGATAATAAAATTAGCTATTTAAGCTAGAGGTGTGCTGGTAGACCATTTCATCTTATTTGAATAACAGACAAACAAAACAAGACAATAGTTTTTCATGAAGTTTGGTTGACTTTAAAGGCCTGTTCTGGTTGTTTTCATCTTTTGAAGAAAATATTTGAATGTGTTTTCATTTAAGGACTTTGCTTTTTTATTTAAACCACCAGTATATTTTTTTAAAGGGCAAGTTCGATATTTATGAAGTTGAAGTTATTTGTTTACAATCAAGTGTATGCTCATTTAAAAAATTCAATTCATGTGTTTTCAGTTTAAAATGGAATGCACAGTGCACAAATCCAGATGTAATAGAAAAAAATCCCAAACTTATTGAATGTTTGTACTATGAGATTGGAAAAGTTTTTATTTTTGAAAATGTATTTCTTAGAACAAAAAGATATTGGAAATAGTGCCAACAATCAGTGATAAAATATACTGTTTTTCTTGTGGTAAGTGTTCTCCTAGTTGAATTTTCATGTAAATGAGAAATAAAACAGCACTTGACCAGACATGTGTCAAGCTGCTTCTAATGACATTACATTTCTATCAAAATACTTGGGAAAACAGATGTATCCAGGATATGAAAATAGTTTTTTTTTGCTGTTTCCATTGATCCACTTTTGATATTGTGATTATTTGAGGTTACTTCAGTTGTCTGAATCCTCTCCGTAGCTTCAGGCTAGGTATTTTCACCCTTTAGCTTTTCAAATGTTCTTTCTTTTTTCCTCCTTTTCTCCTCTTATTAGTTTATTCTTATTCCTAGATATATGATGTGGTCTCTGGGAAATTAAACTAGGCAGTGTGATCAAGAGACAGCAGGAACTATGACCAAAGCATGTCGGGGGGTCTCGTACTGTTTAATGCACTGATTGCAAAAGCCTAATACAGTACATATAGGTTGAAAGAGAGTAAATGAAAAAGGCCCTACATTTGCTTTTCCCTAAAAAAAAAAAAAAAATTCTACAAAAAAAATCAGTTTTGAATATGGAGCCCACAAAGTCATTTGTAGCAGTGACAGACAGCAATAACTGTTGAGAAACATGGTGATGGCCATGCAAAGTTATAATAAAACAGAGCTCCCCACAAGAAAAACAATCCATAAGGTAGTGCCAGAGTGGCATGACCTTAGTAACGATATACTGTAATATATGAATGATGCTCAAACATTTTTTACAAAATGTGCAAAAACAGTAAATTGGTTCCAATTCCCATAGAGTTCAATACGGAGGATAATTGTATTCTTTCCTTCATATTCGAACATATCACTGGCAGCACAACTCATTTTGCTAATAGTTAAGATTTAACACCACTTTTATGTCCTCAGACACCAAATAAAGCTTGGGTTAGGACCAATGAAAATGACACCAGTAGTTTCAAAGAGACTTTCAATACCCAGATTGTAAGGCTACTATCTGTGTGTATATATATATATATATATATATATATATATATATATATATATATATATATATATGTATTATGTATATATATGTGTAAAATATATATATTATATTTTTATATATATATATATATAATATATGTGTGTGATATATATATATATGTGTGTATATATATATATATATATATGTTTTGTATATATATATATGTGTGTATATATATATATATATATATATATATGTTATTATATATATATATATATTATGTGTGTGTGTGTTATATATATATATATATATATATATATATATATATATATATATATATATATATATATATATGTATATATGTATTATATATATATATATGTATGATTATATATATATATGTGTGTATATATTTATATATTTATATATATATATAGTTTATATATATATATATTTATATTATTTTATATGTATATATATGTACATATATAATATATATATATATATATATTATATATATATGTTGTGTGTGTGTGATATATATATATATATATATATGTGTGTGTGTATATATATATATATATGTGTGTGTGTATATATATATATTATATATATTTTTTATATATATGTATATTGTGTATATATATATGTATATGTATATATGTATACTAAGAAAAACCTGCCAAGCGGGGAAGTAGGTGTTAAAGAAGCAATGAAATAGAAAGAAACATTTTGAAAATAACGTAACATGATTGTCAATGTAATTGTTTTTTCCACTGTTATGGCGATGAGTGTTGCTGTCATATATATATATATATATATATATATATATATATATATATATATATATAATATACTACAAACACACATAAATACAGACACACATACATCCCTAAAACACACACACAAATACAGATATTAAAAATATATATATTACATCACACACACATATATAAACATATATATACATATACATACATATCTACATTTTATACACACAGCTATTTTGTATCCGTCAATCGCTGTTTGTTAAAGCGGATGACACCGGGTCTTCGTGCAAGTCTGCGTGGATATTATGAACATTGTATTTGTTCAAGTTCTATTTAAATTTTAAATGAAAATTTTTATAGTTGCAGAAATATCTTTGGTTGGAAGGGTAAAACAGACGGAAATTATTCCTGAAAAATCAACTCAAACCTTAAACAACATAATACTCTCCATAAAAATATATCCTTCAAAATTATACAAATTCAAATATAACATCTCTAACAAAACCTGGAAATAAAAATAAAATGTTTTCCTTTCAGCAATAACAAATCAAATCATTCAGTTTCTTTGCCCCTATGTCATTTTAGAGCGGGGCCTGGCATCTTTTGGCAAAAAGTTTGTTTCTGTTTGCTTTGAGGTTCTGTGTTGTGGAATTCTCAGGATGGATTGCAGGTGCTCATCGTGGCTCCTTTTGCTTTTTTGTTAGTTTTTTTCACTGGAAGGCTTCTCCCCGAATTTTTAAACATGCACAAAAGGGTTGAGCATGTGAAAAGGACTTTTGTTCAAGTACCAAAGCCCCTTCAAACTCAGTGCGCTCATTTATCACAAAGTGCTGTTGGGAACACCGTGGGACTTGGTTTAACATTCGGTAATAGGGGAAAATGGGGGAAGTGGTTGTTCCCCATAAAAACGCCTTTGAAATCACTTTGTGATTGTACGGAATAAGCGTCCGCGAAGTTCAGATTCTTATTTAATTCTTCTGCTTTTTGTATCTTCCCGCTTCATTCAGGTCTTTCAGGTTACCCTTTTTTTTTTTATAGTGCGTCTTAGATTAAATTCTGTAATTTCAGCCCATTAGCTCCACAAATGAGACCCCGGTTCAGAAAAACATATACTCAGCCTCCATGGTTTTAAAGGCTCTATTTTCAGAATCAACTTTTCTCTTTCAGCATCGTGGAGCTAGCCGCAATAACTTTCAGCATCTTAAGGTAGACTTATTACGCGGTAACTGTTGAAGGCAGCTGGGCTGCATTATGGGATCTGTAGTTTATTGTGTTACCAGCGCTTCATATACCGGCTTTAATAACAATAATACAGTATATAAAATGATCTAGCGGGCGGATATAATTACCGGGCGGATGTGCCTCGGCCCTTGAGTTTGACACATATGGACTAAATAGAACTTGAAAAGATATTTTTTTTCAAATGTGATCGGCAATTCAGATAGAGTTAGCCGCGCTCAAAACCTGCATGCATCAATAAGTCATCCTCCCTTCCCCCTTACTTTTACCGTTCATCTAATGAATACACTGAGTATGGCTTTACCAAACAATCACTGATGGCGAATAAAGTATCCATTATTGAGTATGTAGATGGGGTTATATATATATATATATATATATATAATATATATATAACGTTCGCACCCGGATAGTGTGTTAAAAAGGTAGAAAAAGGGGAACATTTAAAAAAAACGTAACATGACTGTCAATATACAGTATTTGTTTTGTGAGTGTTACTGAGTGTTGCTGTCATCAAGATTTGATTATCATTATTTCTTTCAATCAGGTTCGTATTTGTAGGATGTGTTGTGTTCAAGTTACATTCCGTGTTTGTTCGTTGTAAAGATGACAGGTTTCATTCATCGATTCGTTTCTTACTGCATCAATAAACAAGCTCGTCTTCTTCTTTATCTGGGACGTGACACACTGCATGCAGGGTTTTTACACTGTCTTCCTTTAGCGGGACTGACTTTTTCCAACGTGTGCTTTGTTTTCCGCGTAGTTGGATTTATGATATCTTGCATGTATGAGGCGCTTCATATTTTTGCTGCACTTTTCAATTGTGTAATTGGTTTTTTCAGCTCTTTGGAACTGTTGCTTTTATCATACTGCGTAGTTCACTGAGCAGCTTGATTACATGCATGAAGGTTAAGCTGTGCTGGTGCCATCTCATCTATTCCGTGGCTGTATTTAATGTTACAGTCCTGGCACCAAACTTTCACCTGCATTTACTGAGTTTGTGTCTAACACCACCCTGACATCTCATCTTCCTCTCCATAAGTTACAGTCCTTAACCGTAAATATTTATAGCAGTTTGCTATTGGATTGCAGCATTACGACTGACCTTATTCAGCACTAAATTACAAAGCCAGTGCAACCTGTCTATAGAACTTAATATGTATATATATATATATATGTATGTATATATATGTATATATATATATATATATATATATATGTATATATGTAGGTATATATGTATATATATATATATATATAGTATATATATGTGTGTGTGTGTGTATATATCTATATGTGTGTGTGTGTGTATATATCTATATGTGTGTGTGTGTGTGTGTGTATATATATGTATATAATATATTTATTTACTTTACCTTTATTTAACCAGGCAATAGACAGATTAAGAACATGTTCCTTATTTACAACTGTGGCCTGGAAAAGAATAGCCTTAAGAGGGAAGGGGTAAGAAAAAAATAAAAACAAAATAAAACATATTAAGAAAGATAAATATATACAATATAAACGAAATTACGAAAAGGAAAAAGAAAGGAAAAAAAATAATAAAGAAATGAAGCAAGAAACAGTGAATAAGTTACATGTTTACAAAAAAAAGTCATAAAATGTTATATAAACAGTATGAACATTGGAGCAGCAATAAATAGAGCAGCAGTGAATTGGAGCAGCTAGCCTAAATAACAGCGACACACGTCTTTAATAATAAGCTGAAATCCGTGATTGGAAAGCTGATTTAGGAATGAAATTATTCAATTTTAACATTTTCTGCAGGTCATTCCAGTCTCTAGCAGCATGGCGTTTTGAAAAGCGATCAGGACAAAGTACAGAAGTAGCCTTAGGAACTGTCAGCAGAATCAGATTAAGCGAGACAGGTATTATACACAGAAGAAGAAAAGTGTAACAATTCCTGTAAGTAAGGAGGGGAAAAACCAAGGAGAGTTTTGTAAATAATCATAAGCCAATGGATTTTCACGAGCGCGTGTACAATGAAGACCAGTTGAGAGAAGAATACAGGGTAACAATACTGATGGGTTTTGAAAGAGCACTTGTTCTCAACCCGGATGGCAGAGAGTGATAAAGAGCGCCGAGGCTTCTGAAGCGGGCCTTTGGATGCTGATCTGTAAATAACATCACCATAGTCAAACATGGGAAGGATTGTCATTTGAACCAGAGTTTTCCTAGCAGATGATGTAAATGCAGAAGCATTCTATAAAGGAACCCAAGTTTTAATTTGATCCTAGACTTCAGACTGTCAATGTGTTTTGAGAAAGATATAGTATTATCCAGCCAAATTCCCAGATATTTATATTCAGTAATCTGATCCAGTGGTGTCCCGTCAAGGGAACAGATACCTGAAGAGCTTGATGGAAAATTACCTTTTTTACCGAACCACATAACTTTAGTTTTGGAAGTATTTAACTGGAGGTGTAAATTAGAAAAGTCAGTTGCAAACTATTAAAACTAAGTTGAGTTGTTGCAAGACTGCTTAGCAGGGAAGGACCTATAGAGTAAGAGAATTGTGTCATCAAGCGTAAAGATGGATAGATGAATCTGTAACCGAGTTAGCGACAGTATTAATATAAATAGAAAAAAGTGTAGGTCCAAGTATTGATCCCTGCGGGACACCATTGGTGACTGGGAGAGGCTGGGAAAGAAGTAGTTCACAGAGGTTGCACAGGTAGTCCAACTTCTCCAGGATGGCACATCAATACGTGTCATTGCCAGAAGGTTTGCTGTGTCTCCCTGCACAGTCTCAAGGGCATGGAGGAGATTCTAGGAGACAAGCAGTTACTCTAGGATAGCTGGAGAGGGCCATAGAAGGTCCATAACCCATCAGCAGGACTAGTATCTGCTCCTTTGGGCAAGAAGGAACAGGATGAGCACTGCCAGAGCCCTACAAAATGACCTCCAGCAGGCCACTGATGTGAATGTCTCTGACCAAACAACCAGAAAGACTTCATGAGGGGTGACCCAAGGGCCCCATGTCCTCTAATGGGCCCGTGAGCTCACTGCCCAGCAGCATGCAGCCCGCATTGGCATTCGCCATAGAATACTAGAATTGGCAGATGCACACTGGTGCCCTGTGTGATTTTACAGATGAGAGCAGGTTCACCCTGAGCCGCGTGACAGAAG